>NW_016813547.1:319495-324620 GCF_001698545.2 Rhinopithecus bieti | reverse complement strand
GTCTCCCTATCATCTATCTATCATCTATCTATCTATCTATCTATCTATCTATCTATCTATCTATCCATCTATCTATCTATGTATCTATCTATCATCTATCTATCATCTATCTATCTATCTATCTATCTGTCTGTCTGTCTGTCTGTCTGTCTGTCTATCTATCTATCTATCTATCTACTATTCATCTCTCTATAATGGGCATTCTCAACTTTTCATTTATAAATTATTACTGTACTTATAGTGATTTGGGCACTCAAATTACACTATATTTGATCAGCATAAACCTCTCTGCCTGTTTCCTGTGTTGTTGTAACATGTGCCTATTATTTTTACAAGAACTTCCTTACAATTAGCATAACAAAATGTTTCAGGCTCATCTTGTACCTATCTTGCCCCAGACTACCTTAGTGAGAAATAGTATTATAGCCTGAGATTTGTTCATTAATAATTTTGTATCTTTTTCTGGGTCCCTTCAGCAGATAAAGGTAAGGGTAAAAGAAATATATGTATTTTTTATACATATATGTACACACACACACACACACACACACACATATATATACACACATATTTCTCTCTCTTTTTGCTTGCATGCATTTTTTTGTCAGAGTGAAAATCTTGGCTCTAAATGATGCCACCACTTTTCCTTTTTTATTCACTTCCATAGTATAACTATAATTGATGCCTCTGTTACAAAAGTAAAAATATAAGGAGTTGAGAATCTTTATTTTTTTTTTTTTTTTTTTTGAGACGGAGTCTCACTGTGTCGCCCAGGCTGGAGTGCAGTGGCGCGATCTCGGCTCACTGCAAGCTCCGCCTCCCGGGTTCCCGCCATTCTCCCGCCTCAGCCAACGAGTAGCTGGGACTACAGGCGCCCGCCACCGCGCCCGGCTAGTTTTTTGTATTTTAGTAGAGACGGGGTTTCACCGTGTTAGCCAGGAGGGTCTCCATCTCCTGACCTCGTGATCCACCCGCCTCGGCCTCCCAAAGTGCTGGGATTACAGGCTTGAGCCACCGCGCCCGGCCAGGAGGTGAGAATCTGTCTGTAGTCTCCCCACTACCAACCAAACTACATTCGAGAAGTGTGTATCATGAAATATTCTAACCATAAATTACTTGGATTAATCCTTTATTATTATTTTTCTTTCTGAATGGTTATTTTCTCAAAATAGAACTGTTATAACTTATTTTAATTTGCTTTAAGCTTTAGGTATTTTCTTTTTCCTCTTCTTCTCATTCTTGTTAATTTGATTTGATTTTCTGAATATGAAAAAAAATACTTACATTCTTTCAAAGGCCAAAACTACACAAAGTGGATTTTCAGAGTGCCGTCATTTTTCCCCAACTGCTTTCTCCTGTCACTTTCCCTGACCCCTTATAACTGTTTATGGTTTATTCATTTTTCTAATCTTTTTGTAAATATAAGCAGATGCAAATGTTCCTTTGCACTTTGCTCTTATTCACTTCATGTTTCTCAGAAATCCGTCCATATATGTCTATAGAGCTATTCTTCTTTATTTTACAGCTTAATAGTACTTTATTTTGTGTAGATACCATCATTAATTTACCCAATCTTCTATGCTTGGACAGTTAGTTTATTTAGAATATTTGCAAGCACTATTAATGTTGCAATTAATATGTTCATGCATATAATATTGCCATACTTTCAGAGGTTTATCTTTACAGTAAGTTTACAAAGTGAACTTCTGGATGAAAGAGTTAATACATATGTAATATTTTAGATATTGTCAAGGTATCAAGTAAAATGAACAGTGAGAATTGACCAATGGATTTAGGAATCTGGAGGTCACGGGTAATTTAGGCAAAGGCACTTTTGATAGAATGTTCAGGCTAAAAGCCTGATTAAAGTATGTTTAAAAGGAACTGCTGACAATGACTTATAGATAATTGCTTTAAATAGTTTTGCTATGAAGAGGAACAGAATAAAGGAACAATTGCAAGAACCGAAATAGGGTTAAGGGAAAGTTTATTTTTCATTTTTAAGTTAAGAGAAAGAATAGCAGCACATATTATGTATTGGGCATTTTCCCTAATAGTATGATAGAATTCTAGAGTCATCCATTTTTATTCATTTTTTGAATTATTATATTCAGGTTATTTTATAATAAAAATATATGGACCAGGTGCAGTGGCTCAAGCCTGTAATCCCAGAACTTTGGGAGGCCAAGGCGAGTGGATCACCTGAGGTCAGGAGTTGGAGGCCACCCTGACCGACACGGTGAAACCCCGTCTCTATTAAAAAGGTAAAATTAGCCAGGCGTGGTGGCGCGCTCCTGTAATCCCAGTTATTCCAGAGGCTGAGGCAGGAGATATCGCTTGAATCCAGGAGGTGGAGGTTGCAGTGAGTCAAGATCGTGCCACTGCACTACAGCCTGGGCAACAAGAGCAGACCTCTGTCTTCAAAAAAAGAAAAGAAAATACGTGTTTAAGTTTTAGTCCTATGTAAGAGCCTGAAAGTTCACAAGGACCCTGCACCATGGCAGCTTCTGAATTGTAACTGCCCCATCCCCTGCAGACTTTTTCAGACTCTTAGCCATAACTTTAAAAACTGACAATCAGATCAAAGGGAAAATTCCCATTAAATTCCAGTCTTTTGATTTTTCTGCCTCCTCCCCAAGATTCTCCACTACAAAATCTCACAGACTCAGGGAATATCTGATGACTTCCAAATGATAAGTTTTCTTATTTTTATTTTTTGTGTCTGCAGGTTTTCTAGTTTTCCTCAGGAATAGGATTGAGTAAAATAAAATATTCAGTCTTTCACAGATAATAGTTAACTTTCTTGTAAAAGTATCCTATAAAATATTTTCACAGAAATAAAACAGTAGAATATATATGTAAAAAACTACCTATCAACCGTTTACATAGTATCTTAAAATGTTCCTATATTTGCCTCAAGGAGTTTTAGGGAATATTATACCACCTAATATTGAAGTTATCTTTATAACCCCAATGCTAATTTTGTTTCTTGTTTTCTAGATTTAACTACTATTCTCACTTTTCTTGTATCTTATAAATGATTATTACTGTATATGCTTATGTCCATTGCAATATAGAATATTGTACTTTATTTTCTGAATTTTACACAAATGATATCTTATTATAAGTATTGTGTAAGTAATAAAATGCAGTGGGAATTTCCAGTTTAAAATATAATATATGGAATACCAAGATTTATTCAATATCCACTCTTCCACATGCTTGCCATGTGTGATCCTGGGGAAATCTCAGCCTTCTGGTGTCTCATTTTTTTGCATCTGTATAATGGAGATGATAATACTTATTTTAACAAGTTGTTGTGTGTGGTAAGTGAGTTAGCAGTATAGAATATACTCGACACCAAGTAAAACTGAAATAAATATTTACTTTTATTATCACATATCTTTCTGTTCTGTTTAGTAAATGTTGTATACAATCTTTATTTAAAATGATGAATGAGTCTGTAATTTACTCATTTGCAATACACCCTTGTATACACATCCAATTATCCATCATGGACATTTTAGTTGGTTCAATTGTTCACCATTACTGTGAGCTGTGAGAGACATTACTACATGCTCAAACACATGCATGTGGTGAGTTGTTAGCAACATATGCCTAAATGTTAAAGTTGTGTTAGTATTCAAATGCACTTCACATTGCCAGATTGAATTGCCTTCCAAAATTCTGTTTATTTACTTCCATCATTACCTCACATTTCATCACATTCTCATGAAGTTTTACATCCTTTTAAATATTTGTATTCCGGTGGTTGTAAAATAAAATCTCTTTTATTATGTTGGAGGGAAGGGCCACATATCCTTGATTACTAATATAATCAGGTATCTTTACAACCTCCATCCCTTTTGTCCATTGCTATCTGTAAAATGATTATGTTCTTGATATATGAATCCTCCCTGGTGTGGAGTATAAAAGGTGATGATTACTAATTAAAATTTTCTAAATGCAAAACCTATGAAGAAACACATATACAAACCAAACCAAGATAGATAGATTAGATAGATAGATAGATAGATAGATAGATAGATAGATAGATAGATAATAGATAAATGATAGAAATAAAATGCACAACTTTGTGTTGGAAAATGTAGCTAGATAAGTGGGCAGATGGGCTTTCACAATTTTCCTACATAACTCACTGTATCCACAGAACTACAGAATCATGGGCACTGCTGAACAACTTCAACTTCCCTATTGAATAGCCCCTGAGTCTCTTCCAGAAATCCTCCCAGTAAGAATAACTCAGATTTCTATGTGTGAAGGTAAGGCAGCAATATGAGACAGATAGAGATGAAGCTAATCAGCCAACTATACTGTTTATTTCTTCAAGCTTAACAACTAGTGAAGAGGGGAAATGGAGAGCACCCAAGGGTGGCTGCCTCATAGTTTTACTACTAGAAGATGTAGTGGAGACATCTTTCTACTCACTACCAGCCCTAAATTTCTGTCTCATGCCACATTTGTCTTAACTATTAAGACTATGGTGACTGTTTCAGGGTTAAGAGGACTGAAAGATAGTAACTATAACAGCCTCAAGCTCAGGAAATTAGTGAACAAAATCAAACCCCTGATTCTAGTGCTACCATCCCCAAACACAGAGTGTTTATTAAATTTTATAACTGAAATCACATCAAATGTATTCTTTTGTAGCTGGGTGTTTTGCTCAGTATAATTTTGTGACATCTATGAGTGCTTTTGCATGTAGATATTTTTGATTAATTCTAATTGATCCTAAGCATTTTAATGTATATGCTTATATAAATATAAATGCTTAATATTAAAATATTAAGACTGACAAACAGTATAAGCACTTTTCTGACCAGTCTTCTGGATTTCTTTTGCCGTTTTAGTATACAATCCTTAAGAAATGGAGTATATTTCAGATCTATATTTTTCAGTTAGCTCCCTGGGTCAGCGAAAACACCCAACATTCTTTTAGACACACAGTTCTCAAATCTACCTGAGGTGTTTGCATTCTTGTCCCCAGGCCTTCTTCCTTGGCAACTTCTGGCAAACACCTTGAGTATATCATGCTTGACGTGAAAACACACTGAATTAAAATGTGTTTTTCCCAAGATCTACGTTACTTGGTTTGCTAAGAGCT
>NW_016813547.1:283384-319269 GCF_001698545.2 Rhinopithecus bieti | reverse complement strand
GTTTTCTTATTTTTATTTTTTGTGTCTGCAGGTTTTCTAGTTTTCCTCAGGAATAGGATTGAGTAAAATAAAATATTCAGTCTTTCACAGATAATAGTTAACTTTCTTGTAAAAGTATCCTATAAAATATTTTTCACAGAAATAAAACAGTAGAATATATATGTAAAAAACTACCTATCAACCGTTTACATAGTATCTTAAAATGTTCCTATATTTGCCTCAAGGAGTTTTAGGGAATATTATACCACCTAATATTGAAGTTATCTTTATAACCCCAATGCTAATTTTGTTTCTTGTTTTCTAGATTTAACTACTATTCTCACTTTTTCTTGTATCTTATAAATGATTATTACTGTATATGCTTATGTCCATTGCAATATAGAATATTGTACTTTATTTTTCTGAATTTTACACAAATGATATCTTATTATAAGTATTGTGTAAGTAATAAAATGCAATGGGAATTTCCAGTTTAAAATATAATATATGGAATACCAAGATTTATTCAATATCCACTCTTCCACATGCTTGCCATGTGTGATCCTGGGGAAATCTCAGCCTTCTGGTGTCTCATTTTTTTGCATCTGTATAATGGAGATGATAATACTTATTTTAACAAGTTGTTGTGTGTGGTAAGTGAGTTAGCAGTATAGAATATACTCGACACCAAGTAAAAACTGAAATAAATATTTACTTTTTATTATCACATATCTTTCTGTTCTGTTTAGTAAATGTTGTATACAATCTTTATTTAAAAATGATGAATGAGTCTGTAATTTACTCATTTGCAATACACCCTTGTATACACATCCAATTATCCATCATGGACATTTTAGTTGGTTCAATTGTTCACCATTACTGTGAGCTGTGAGAGACATTACTACATGCTCAAACACATGCATGTGGTGAGTTGTTAGCAACATATGCCTAAATGTTAAAGTTGTGTTAGTATTCAAATGCACTTCACATTGCCAGATTGAATTGCCTTCCAAAATTCTGTTTATTTACTTCCATCATTACCTCACATTTCATCACATTCTCATGAAGTTTTACATCCTTTTAAATATTTGTATTCCGGTGGTTGTAAAATAAAATCTCTTTTTATTATGTTGGAGGGAAGGGCCACATATCCTTGATTACTAATATAATCAGGTATCTTTACAACCTCCATCCCTTTTTGTCCATTGCTATCTGTAAAAATGATTATGTTCTTGATATATGAATCCTCCCTGGTGTGGAGTATAAAAAGGTGATGATTACTAATTAAAATTTTCTAAATGCAAAACCTATGAAGAAACACATATACAAACCAAACCAAGATAGATAGATTAGATAGATAGATAGATAGATAGATAGATAGATAGATAGATAGATAGATAATAGATAAATGATAGAAATAAAATGCACAACTTTGTGTTGGAAAATGTAGCTAGATAAGTGGGCAGATGGGCTTTCACAATTTTCCTACATAACTCACTGTATCCACAGAACTACAGAATCATGGGCACTGCTGAACAACTTCAACTTCCCTATTGAATAGCCCCTGAGTCTCTTCCAGAAATCCTCCCAGTAAGAATAACTCAGATTTCTATGTGTGAAGGTAAGGCAGCAATATGAGACAGATAGAGATGAAGCTAATCAGCCAACTATACTGTTTATTTCTTCAAGCTTAACAACTAGTGAAGAGGGGAAATGGAGAGCACCCAAGGGTGGCTGCCTCATAGTTTTTACTACTAGAAGATGTAGTGGAGACATCTTTCTACTCACTACCAGCCCTAAATTTCTGTCTCATGCCACATTTGTCTTAACTATTAAGACTATGGTGACTGTTTCAGGGTTAAGAGGACTGAAAGATAGTAACTATAACAGCCTCAAGCTCAGGAAATTAGTGAACAAAATCAAACCCCCTGATTCTAGTGCTACCATCCCCAAACACGGAGTGTTTATTAAATTTTATAACTGAAATCACATCAAATGTATTCTTTTGTAGCTGGGTGTTTTTGCTCAGTATAATTTTGTGACATCTATGAGTGCTTTTGCATGTAGATATTTTTGATTAATTCTAATTGATCCTAAGCATTTTAATGCACGACTATTCCACAATATATTTATGTTTGCATTTAGATGAATTTTGCCCATTTTAGCTACAGAAAACAATGATGCTACAATCATTTTGTATAAGTCATCTGAAGCACATGTATGTGCACTTCTATTTTATACATCAACAAAATGTAAATATTTATCAAAATAATAAGAAATCATTTCAGCAATACTTACACAAATAACATAAAACACAATTGGATTTATTCTAGAAATACAAAGTTGGTTTGAAAATTTAGCAATTCGGTAACATTATTGACCACCTTAACCAAGTACCTAAGAGGTATATATTCTCAAACACTACAGAAGAAAAGCATTTGTAAGAAGTCAAATCATCTCAGATGATACTCTCTTCTAAAACTAAGAAATAAAGGACACTTTCTTACTATAATATAGGTATCAACGCACAAAACCTAGCAGTAAAACTACAAATTACTCTCTGAGGGAGTGAGACAAGGATGATTAAGATCACCAATGACATTGATCATGGAACTAGAATTTCTAGCCAGTGATAAAGTATGAAAAAGTAATAGAGGTTATAAAGATAAAAAAGGAATCAATAAAATAACCACTATTTTTTAGTTATGAATGCACATAAGAAAATAAAAAAGTTTCCACAGATATCATTAGAATTAAAAAGTGCATGCAATTAAAAAGTGTAGCAAGTTTTCTGATAAATTAACCATCTTTACAGTTAACAATCATAGCTTAGAGGTCTGACTATAAAATATAATAAAAACAGATTTTCTCCCACTAATAAAGGTTTGAAAAGCCAGTGTACACAAGCATAATGAATTTTAAAAATAAAGCACTAACTAGTGTTCTCATTTCCTCCTTTTACCTATAATCCGATCTCTATAAGGTAAGATGTTTAAATTGTGATATAATTAAGTTTAAACATACTGGGTTAAAAAAAATCTGTAGCTATCAAGGACTGTGTTGGTAATACGAGGTAGACATCAGACCCACAATTATAACTCCTACAAATCATTGTGATTAAGGACCCTGTGACTCACATTGAATAAAGTCGAAGCCTAAAAGCCAACCCACCAGGCAGCGCAATACTTTGATCTAGTTTTTAGCCCACAAGGATGTCCTCTTAATTATTTCCTTAATTTCCCGCATGTTTATCATTATGCTAGACTCTAGGATAGTGAATTATTTTCTTCCCTTAAGTCTTGTCTAAGTTCAGAATTCATTAAGAAGAAAATATACAAATCAGATGGCTAGAGAACAAAATACAAATTTAATTACTAATAGACTTGAATCAGAAACTGCAGTTACATAGTGGCCAAAGAGGCTTCTAATATCCTTTCCACTGAACTGAACTCTCCCCTCCAGATGACAGCCTAGGCATTCGGCACTGCCACAAAATGCATAACTTACCCTAGAAAGTGTACCACATGGACCTGCTAAGAATGACTACTTCTTAGTGGCTGATTTTATTAAATAAGAAGAAAGTGGCTATCAGGAAATCAACTCTTCATTCCTTAAGTAGGAATGACAGAAGTGGTGGAATGAGGTCAGAAATATCCCAACCAACTATTACCCTTTTGGGAGAACAGTGGGAAATTCCCATACCTTATGCAAACATAGAAAATAAAGAATAAAGATTGCACTGTTGATCATGTAGACATATTGAATATATTTTTGTATATTTTTAAAACTTTTATTTATGTCTTTATGAATCATTTTTGTGAATTAAGTAGTTTCGTGAATAATTCTTAAAATAATTGTATGCATATCAATATTGCAGTATTGTCCACTACAAGTTTTTAGGAAATATTTCATTTAAGAAATCTTTCACAATCTTGAGTCATAAGGTATTCTGCTATAATTATACCTAAAGTGTAAGATGTTTATTATTACATTTATGTCTGCAGCACACACAAAGTTTACTTTTGGTGTGAGTACAGAGCTACTTTAGTTTTACTTTCTCTTATGTGTAACTCTGTATCTGCTCTGCTCACTCCCTTTTATCCCGTATTACATCACTACGCTTCCGGGCACATTTCCCAGGTCCCTTGTTTCTGGGAGAGATCATGTGATTGGTTTGTACTCATAAATTTTTTTTAAAGGGCTGTGTGTCAACTCTAGAGCTAAAGAGCTAAGAGCAGATGTATCCCCTTCATTTTCCTTTATTCTCTGTCTATAACCAGAAATAGAGACGGGAGTACAGAACTTGGCCCCAGGGAAATGGCGGAACCACAGGAGTGGACCAGAGCCTACACCCATAANTAAGAAAGTGTCCTTTATTTCTTAGTTTTAGAAGAGAGTATCATCTGAGATGATTTGACTTCTTACAAATGCTTTTCTTCTGTAGTGTTTGAGAATATATACCTCTTAGGTACTTGGTTAAGGTGGTCAATAATGTTACCGAATTGCTAAATTTTCAAACCAACTTTGTATTTCTAGAATAAATCCAATTGTGTTTTATGTTATTTGTGTAAGTATTGCTGAAATGATTTCTTATTATTTTGATAAATATTTACATTTTTGTTGATGTATAAAAATAGAAGTGCACATACATGTGCTTCAGATGACTTATACAAAAATGATTGTAGCATCATTGTTTTCTGTAGCTAAAAATGGGCAAAAATTCATCTAAATGCAAACATAAATATATTGTGGAATTATGTATATTTTATATAATAATGTATTAAAGTATATTAAAAGCAATTTAATATTAATTATGTGGAATTATGTATATGTATTATATTGCGGAACCACAGGAGTGGACCAGAGCCTACACCCATAACCCAAAGCCTGTCAACACATAATCACATTGTGACATGGGTGAGAAATAAGCCTTTATTACCTCAAGTCTTTGAGATTTGGGAATTGTTTATTAGTATTTGTTTCCTTTGTTAATATATAATAGAAGTTAGTATGCTGAAGTGGCATTCTGTAAAAACAAAAACTTAAAATATTTAAAACGGCTTTGCTCTTGTGATAAAATAGCGTATGGTGATGGAAGTTATGGCATATTTTGGCAAGATAGGCTTTCATATGCACTAGTAAAAATATTGCCTAAGCTGTTTTATGTATTACTTTGAAAGTAAGTCTATCTGCTTTTGATGGCTTTGGGAAAATTGATTGAAATTATCAGTAGTAGTGTTGACTATCATTGGATACTTTCGACAAGATATAAAAGTGAGCTGGGAGGCCGAGGCGCCAGATTACGAGGTCAAGAGATCGAGACCATCCTGGCCAACATGGTGAAATCCCATCTCTACTAAAAATACAAAATTTAGCCAGGCATGGTGGCATGCACCTGTAGTCCCAGCTACTCAGGAGGCTGAGGCATGAGAATTGCTTGAAACCAGGAGGTGGAGGCTACAGTGAACCAAGATCACGCCTCTGCACTCCAGCCTGGACGAGAGAGTGAGACTCTGTTTCAAAAAAACAAAACAAAACAAAACAACAACAACAACAACAAAAAACAAGCTAACTAAGAAAATAATGCATTAGCTGGAAGCAGAAATTAAATGTTAAAGAATGAATTAAGAAATTACTTACATGAAATGATGGAATATGTAGCTTATTTTATAACAAAATCAATAAGATATATGAATTTTAAAAAGCTTTGAGCATTGAACAGTAAAGCTCTTAGCAAACCAAGTAACGTAGATCTTGGGAAAAACACATTTTAATTCAGTGTGTTTTCACGTCAAGCATGATATACTCAAGGTGTTTGCCAGAAGTTGCCAAGGAAGAAGGCCTGGGGACAAGAATGCAAACACCTCAGGTAGATTTGAGAACTGTGTGTCTAAAAGAATGTTGGGTGTTTTCGCTGACCCAGGGAGCTAACTGAAAATATAGATCTGAAATATACTCCATTTCTTAAGGATTGTATACTAAAACGGCAAAAGAAATCCAGAAGACTGGTCAGAAAAGTGCTTATACTGTTTGTCAGTCTTAATATTTTGGAGTACAGAGTAGGTTCCAAAATGTATTCTGCTTGAGAGGCATATATTTTTCCAACACTCACTTCAGTTGCGGAAAGAAAAATCTTGGTTAATGAAGAACCTCCAAGAGGTTGGAGGCAAGAGACACAGAGAACATGGATAAGATAATTTCAGCCCATAAACGAAGTCAGACAACAAAGAGCCTTTTTAAAAAACACGGCGCATGCCAAAGATGATAGGCTATCTCAGTATCTGTCCAACAATTTTTACAAGATGCTACTGCCCAGAATTACCACTTCTCTCTATGAACTGCATTCTTTCCATTTCATACTAGAAGTGGTTTACACTGTGCTCTTTGGTTATTTAAGAGAATAATTTGTTTTGGGAGACAAATTAGACAACATTTGTTGTCTAGACAACAACGAACTATATTTGAGCTGGCAGATAGATCATTTAGAGATGCTAGAATTGAAAATAACACAATTATGGGAGGAGTTTTAGAGTTTTTTTTCCACTGGAGTAGAATGTGGTTATTTGGCAAGAAGGGAGAGAAGGGAGAAAAAGGCACACTAACATTTGGTAAAAGGAAGTGTATTAATCATGGTCCTCTAGAGAAACAGAACTAATAGGATATATATATATATATATAAAGGGGAGTTTATTAAAGAGTATTAACACACAGGATCCCTGGGTCCTACAATAGGCTGCTTGCAAACTAAAGAGCAAGGAAGCCAGTCTGACTCCCAAAGCTGAAGAACTTGGGAGTCCGATGTTCGAGGACAGGAAGCATCCTGCACGAGAGAGAGATGTAGGCTGGGAGGCTAACTCAGAAAGGTCTTTTCACATTTTCCTGCCAGTGTTATATTCTGGCCGTGATGCCAGCTGAATAGATGGTGCCCACCCAGATTAAGGATGGGTCTGCCTTTCCCAGCTCACTGACTCAAATGTTAATCTCTTTTGACAACACCCTCACAGATACACCCCGGATCAATATTGTCCTCCTTCAATTCAATCAAGTTGACACTCAGTATTAACTATCACAAGTCCACCCCTTGTCGACTTGAACCCATACACATCTTCTGAGATCATACAAAATCTTCAAATACAGACAATAATAAGGTCTTAATTACAGCTAACATAATACAACTATCCTTCCTACAACCAGAAATGCACCAATCCCCAACCCAAATGCTATTACATAAAGTTAACAATACTTAAGCGCTAATATGAGGTCAATAAATCTTGTGTCAAATAATAAAGGAAAAAGGAAATAAAATGAAGATATTTTATTAGTACAAGTGTATATGTGCACAAACATGTTTTAACAAAAGAAGGAGGAAATATTCGTGACAATTACAGTCCTTTTTTTCTGCAGCTAGTCATGTGGTCATAGCTGGTATTGATGACCACCTTCTTCTTCTACTACCCATTCTGCAGTCTCTTTGCTTTCAACAAGCATCTCAGCAGGTCGTATTTTTTTTTTCCTCGTGGAGTGACCCGAACCTTCATTCCTGAAGGGCTTGGGCCATTTGTAGTCCTGTCTGGATTGGGCTGTTGTAGTTTCCCAGTGGCCTTAATCACAGGGCATGGTAATACTAAGAGACACCCTAATGGATCTCCTGTATTCCATGCATACTCTTGCTTACCTCCATTGTGGAGTACAAACTGATTTCATCTTGATAGTCCAGGTCAATCACCCCAGCAAACACTGTAACTCCCTTCTTAGCCTATTGACTTAAAGGTTGGAGGAGCCCAAAGTGTCCAGGTGGCAATCTTAATTTCCAGTTTAATGGAATCGTTGTGTCTCCTGATGGCAGTGTTGCTCCCTCTGGAACTAAGACCCCTAGGCTGGGAGAATGTAATGTCGCAGGAACAGGAAGCACAAATTTTGCTAGTGGATCACAAGGGGTAACAGTTAGTGGTACCACTTCCATCTCTTGATTCCTGGACCTGTTAATCCTAGTATAGGAGAAACAGTGTCATTTGTTGGACGCTGATTCAGAGCATACATTCCGGAAAACTTTGCCCTAGACATGCAAAGTATTGTCGCCTAGTTGGCATTGTAATTGTGACTTCAAAGACCTTTCCACCATTCTATAAATCTAGTTGCTTCAGGATGATGGGCAACATGGTAAGACCAGTGAATTCCATCAGTATGAACCCACTGCCACACTTCTTTAGCCAGAAAGTGAGTGCCTTGGTCAGAGGCAATGCTGTGTGGAATACTATAATGGTGGATAAGGTATTCTGTGAGTACACGAATGGTAGTCTTGGCAGAGCACTGTGTGCAGGACAGGCAAACCCATATCCAGAGTAAGTGTCTATTCCAGTGAGTACAAACCTTTGCCCTTTCCATGATGGAAGAGATCCAATATAATCAACCTGCCACCAGGTGGCTGGCTGATCACCCTGAGGAATGGTGCTATATTGAGGGCTCAGTGTTGGTCTCTGCTGCTGGCAAATTGGGCACTCAGCAATGGTGTAGCCAGGTCAGCCTTAGTGAGCAGAAGCCCAGGTTTCTGAGTCCATGAACAACCTCTATTCCTGCCACCATGGCCACTTTGTTCATGGGTCCATTGGGCGATGGCAGGAGTGGCTGGGGAAAGAGGCTAAGTGGTGCCCACAGATTGTGACATCCTATCCCATTAGATTATTAAAATCCTCCTCTGCTGTGGTCACCTGTTGGTGAATACTCACATGTGATACAAATATTTTCAAGTTTTTACCACTCAGGGGGTCCATTCACATATCTCTTTCCCAAATTTCTTTGTCATCAACTTTCCAATCATGCTTCTTCCAAGTCCCTCATCATCCAGCCAAATCATTGGCTACAGTTCATGAATGAGTATATAATCTCACATCTGGCCATTTCCCTTTCCATGCAAAGTGCACAAGCAGGTGCACTGCTCAAACTTCTGCCCATTTGGAAGATTTCCCTTCAGCACTGTCCTTCATGGATGTCCTAGAACGGGACTGCAGTGCTGCGGCTGTCCATTTTTGAATGGTGCCTGCAAATCATGCAGACCCATCTGTGAATCAGGCCCTAGTCTTCTCTTCCTCTGTTAACTGATCATAGGAAGCTTTCCATGAAGCCATCGGTGCAGGCTGAGGAAGAGAAGGCAGGGTGGCAGGAGTGGAGACCATGGACATTTGAGACTCTTCCTCATGTAACTTACTTGTGCCTTCAGGACCTGCTCAAGCCTAATCACATATATACCATTTATATTTGATGATGGAATGCTGCTGTGCATGATCTATTTTATGTCTAGATGGATCAGAAAGCACCCAGTTCATGATAGGCAGATTGGGTCACGTGGCAACTTGATGATACATAGTCAAACATTCAGTTTCCACCAAAGCCCAGTAACAGGCCATGAGCTGTCTCTCGAAATGAGAGTATTTATCTGCAGAAGTTGGCAGGGCCTTGCTCTCAAATCCTAGAGGCCTCCACTGTGATTCACCTGTGGGGGTCTGCCGAGGCTCCCCATAGAATACCTATATGCCAATGGCACCTCAAGCACCATTGGATCCGCTGGGTCATATGACCCAAGAGTAACTTGCACAGCAACTGGAACTATTGCAGAGCCTTCTCCTGTTCTGGACCCCACTCAAAACTGGCAACCGTTCAGGTCATTTGACAAATAAGCTGGAGTTAACACAAACAAATAAGGAATGTCTTACCTCCAATATCCAAATAGATCTGAAAGGCCTTTCTTGGTTGTAGGAGTGGCCAAAGGCAGCAACTTATCCTTCATCTCAGAAGGAATATCTCAACAGGCCCCCAAACACTGGACCGCTGGAAACTTTACTGAGGTAGAAGTTCCCTGAATGTTAGTTGGGTTTATTTCTCATCCTCTGGCATGCAAATGCCTCACCAGTAAGTCCAGTGTGTTTGCTAATTCATATTCACTGGATCCAATCAGCATAATGTCGTCAATGTAATGGACCAGTGTGATATCTTGTGGAGGTGAAAAGCGATCAAGTTCTTCCTAAACAAGATTATGACACAAAGGTGGAAAGTTGATATACCCCTGATTAACACAGTAAAAGTATATTGCTGGTCTTGACAATAAGGCAGATTGCTTTTGGTGGGTCTTACGAACAGGAATGGAGAAAAAGGCATTTACCAAATCAACAGATGCATACTCGGTACCAGGAGATGTGTTAATTTGCACAAGCAATGAAACCACATCTGGTACAGCATCTACAATTGGAGTCACCACTTGGTTAAGCTTATGATAATCCACTGTCATTCTCCAAATCCATATGTTTTCTGCATAGGCCAAATAGGAGAGTTGAATGGGGATGTGGTGGGAATCACTATCCCTGAGTCTTTCAAGCCCTTGATGGTGGCATTAATCCCTGTAACTCTTCCAGGGATGCAATATTGTTTTTGATATAGTATTTTTCTAGGTAAAGGCAGCTCAGATGGCTATTTGGTCTTTCTCACCATAATAGCCCCCATCAAACCAGTCAGGGAGCAAATGTGGGGGTTCTGCCAGCTGTTAAATATGTCTATGCCAATTATGCATTCTGGCACTGGGGAAGTGACCACAAACCCACTGGACTCGCTGTAAGTGTAACTGGAGCTAAAACTGTATTAATTACCTGACCCCCATAAGCCCGTGCTTTAACTTGAGGACCACAATGACGTTTTGTGCCTCTGAAATCAATGTTACCTCAGACCCACCATCCAGTAGTACCTGAAATGTTTGATCATTTCCCTTTCCCCAGTGCACAGTAACCCTGGCAAAAGGCCAGAGATCTCCTCAGAGAAGGATGGGAGAAAGATATACAGCATAAACTGCTAGTAATGTAGTGAGGGTCTTCCTCAAGGGGACTCAGCCTGCCCTTTATTAAAGCAGTTCTTGGTCTGTAAACAGGCTAAAGTCTGGAAATTGATTGAGGGACTATGATTCTCTGTGTTTATCATTAAAATTAGTCTTTTGTCCATTTGACTTGGAACTTTTATGGTCATATAAATTAGGTAAGAATGCAGTAGATTTCTAATCAATTTCATTTCTAGGAACACTGTGATTAATTAGCCAATGCCAGAGCTCTACAGGAGTCAGACTATTCTGACTGCTACTTTCCTCTATTGTTCATTACAATATGCACACCTTGCCTTTGATGGGTGAGTCCTACAACTTGGCTCCTGCAGCCTCAGGATCCAATTATTCCTACTGTATTTAAATTTTATAGTTGAGAGACTGTTGTTCCCATGTTATATCTGACATACAGAGAATAGTGATTACAAGGCTCTTCAAAGATGCAAGTGCTACCCTCCCAAATCTATTCTACAAAACATTGGTCAAGGGTATATCTTCTGGACCCCTCCAGCTGGAATTAGTGACTAAATCACTCCACTATCCCAATATCCCTAAGCCTTTGGGTTCCTTCCTCTACATTAAACCAAGGGAGATCAGGCATTTCTAGCTTGCTCACACTGGGCAATCTTTTAATCCATATTTCAGCTAACCAAGAAAATAAACTATTAGAACCTTTTTTAACTCCCTGAGCTGCAAAGTTAAATGCAGAGTCCCTATTTAGTGGGCCCAAATCAATAAATTCAGCCTGATCCAACTTTATATTTCTTCCACCATGATCCCACACCCTTTATATCCATTCTTATGCCTGTTCTTCAGATACCTGCTTATATAAATTAGAACATTCGAGTAGTTCTTTTTGACTGTATCGAACCTCCTCATGGGTCACACTCTGAACTTCACCTCTGTGGGGGGAAAACAAAGTTTTCTTTCTAAAATTAGGAACAAGACAATCCCATTCTTGTTACTTATAGTCAACATAGTACTGAAAAGAATAGCCAGAGCTATTAGTCAATAAAACAATGCATCAGAATCAGAGAAGAAAAACTAAAATTGTCCCAGATTGTAGATAACATGATCTTATATATAGAAAACCTTAATGACTCTATATAAAAACTGTTGGAACAAATATACAAATTCAATAAAGTTGCAGAATACAAAATCAATACACAGAAATTAGTAGAGTTTCTATATATTAACTGTAAACTATGAAAAGTAAATTAAGGAAATAGTCTCTTTGACAATAACAACAAACATCATAAAACACTCAGGAATAAACTTAGCTGAAGATATGAAAGACTTGTACACTGAAAACTACACAACTTTGGTGAAATAAATTAAGAAAGCCTCAAACAAATGGAAAGACATTCTATGCTCATAAACTGGAAGACTTAATATTGTTAAAAATTTCCATACTACCCAAAGAGATCTGCATATTCAAAACATCCCTATCGAAATTCCAAAAGCATTTTTTTTTTTTTTTACAGAAATAGAGAAAGCAATTCTTTCAATCATATGGAATCATGTAAGACCACAAATAGCCCAAATTAATCTTGTGGAAAATCAAAGCTGGAGGTTCCCCCTTCTGATTTTAAATTATATTAGAAAGCTACAGTAATCAAAACAGTATGGTGCTGGCATAAAGACAGTCATATAGGCCAAAGGAACAGAATAAGAAATCCAGAAATAAATCAATGCATATACAGTCAATTGTTTTTCAACAAAAATATCAAAGGTATACAATGGAAAAAAAATTGTCTTTTCAACAAATATTGCTATAGCTAACAAAACACTATTTATAATGGCTTAGAGATATTAGTGCTTTTAATTTCTACTTTTACCTATCTACATATGAACCGACAAAGGCAAAAAGAAATTAAGTTATTAGTTCCTGGTCATATAGTTAATGACTGGAAAGTTCTAGCAGTATGGACTGAGATATAAAAACATTGACCATAATACTCTACTACCTCCCAATATCTCTTAGCATCCTATAGAGCATATGTTTTAGTCTTGATCTTCTCTCAAATTGTTTTAAAAATCCATGACCCTTTATTTTTCTCTACAAATGCTTGACTCACCTTACAAAGTCCAAGAAATAAAAATAAGAATTTTGTTTGAGAGTATATGACGTATTTACATTAGGGAAAATTAGCATCATTTGGTACAGAGGTTACCCATCATGGATTAGGCATTCCTTCCAATTATCTAGGTCTCTTCTCATATCTTATTATAGTTTTATCTATAGTGACCTTACACATAATCTGCTGTTTCTTCATGAAAAACATGCATTTATTTTTTGCTGTAATGTTTTATGAAATTCATTTCTTCAATACTAATTGTCTGTAATTAGTACAGAAAAAAAGACTATTAATATTTAAATGTTGGTCATATGCTCAGCCATTTTAAAACTATGTTTTACTGTTCTTTTAATAGTTCCCTTTGATTTATGAACATAAGTACATAATATCAGTCACTAGCTTTCAGTAATACTTTAGTTATCATTATTTAATTGAGTCTCATTGGATCCAGACTTGCAACTCAGAAAGTTTGTGCATTCAGTACTTGCTTATTTTGTTTTTTAATATTTCTTTTTTGAGCTCTTGTCAGAGCATGCTGATCGCTTCCATTTTTCTTCTGCCTTCGTAATTCCAAGTTGTTCATTATCATCTTCTCATCAGTTGTTTTTACTAAAACAAATCTTTATTAAGTAAGCATTTATCAATAGTGTTTTTGAAGACCTTGAGTGCTAATTTTTTCCAGTTTTCTGTATTGTTTCTTCACATAACAAGAGCAAACAGACAAGCAGCATACTTACCAAGTTTGCTGGAGTTGTATCTGTTGTGGAATCCTTAAGGACATAAGTGTTGTAGGAGGTACACATGTTCCTCAGAACTGCTTGCACACATGGCAATACAGAGACCTGGACAAGACATCACACTCAAGGAGACGCTCTCCAACCTGGGTGTTATGGAGTTGAATAACAAGGGAGGCACTGGCCATAATCTTTATAGGCTCAGGAAACACAGTGCAATAGTGATAAATGGCTCACGTCTGTAATCCCAGCACTTTGGGAAGCCGAGGCAGGTGGATTACCTGGAGTCAGGAGTTCAAGACCAATCTGAGCAACATGATGAAACCCTGTATCTACTAAAAATACAAAAATCAGGTGGGCGCAGCAGCTCATGCCCGTAATCCCAGCTGCTTGAGAGGCTGAGGTGGGAGAATTCCTTGAACCTGGCAGGTAGAGGTTGCAGCAAGCTGAGATGACCCCACTGCACTGCAGCCTGGGAGACAGAGTGAGACTCTCTCTCAAAAAATAAATAAATAAATAAATAAATAAATAATTTAAAAGGCTATGTTCCAACCCTTATGGTTGCAGCTGTATGATATGTATACTGGTGGCAGGATTCTCAACATCAGCATTTATCAGTGAGACTGCTACTTGTATGAGTCAACTTAACTGAGCCACAGCGTGTGCAGATATTTGGTTAAAGTTTATTTTTGAGTGTGTCTGTGAGGATATTTCTGGATATTAACATTTGAATAACTAGACAGAATAAGGTAGATTGCCACCCTACTGGAGAGAGTCTTATACAATTTACTGAAGGTCTGAATTCTGTCTCTGATTGACTGTTTGAGCTGAGATATTGGTCTTCTCATGCTTTTGAATGCTGACTCAGGCCTACACTAACCATTCTCCCGCTTTTCAGGCCTTCGGACTCAGATAGGCACTATGTTATCAGCTCTCTGGAGTCTGGACTTCTCAGACTCTATAAATAGCATGAACCTATTTCATATACCTCTCCATCTCTCTATCTCACTCTCTCCATCTCTCTCTCCCTCTCTCGATCTCTCTCTCTATATATATGTATATATACATAATCAAATGTCCCTATGAGGTCATACACCAGTCAAACCCTGCCATCTTGCCTTTTTTTTTTTTTTTTGTATTCTGAGACAGAGTCTCACCCTGCCACAGGCTGGAGTGCAGTGGTGTGATCTTGGCTCACTAAAATCTCTGACTCCTGGGTTCAAGTGATTCTTCTCTCTCGGCCTCCCTAGTAGCTGGAATTACAGGTGCGTGCCACCATGCCCAGCTAATTTTTGTATTTTTAATAGAGATGGAATTTCACCATGTTGCCCAGGCTGGTCTGGGACTCCTGAGCTCAGGTAGTCCATCTGCCTTGGTCTCCTAAAATGTTGAGTTTACAGGCATGAGCCACTGTATATGGCCCCATCTTGGCTCTTAATGCACATGTCTGGACCCACTTCCCAAACTGCTGAGATCTTATCGGGAAGCTGCTGATCAACAGTTTCAGGTGTTTCTATCTATTGGGAGACTGCCCTTCTCTGGCACTGGTTGCGACCAATTAATATTATTTTATGAAAAGACAGTGTAACCACCACCTGATCATCACCTGATGGTTGCGTGACATTCCTTATGGGGTTGGGGGAGCCCTCTGCTGAGCTACTTATGCTTGACTAGCTACCTACTGTAATAATGAGAACAGATCTTTCGTTAATAGCTTATCACTGTCTGTGTGGTGATGAGTGAGTTCTGTCTCTGAGTTCAAGCAAACTCTGTTTAAAAGTGTATGGCACTTTCTCTCTAGCTCCTACTATTGCCATGTGATGCCATCTGCTTCCCCTTTGCCTTCTGCCATAATTGGGAGCTTCCTTAGGACCGCATCAGAAGCAGATGCCAGCACCATACTTGCTGTACAGTCTGCGGCACTGTAAGCCATGATAAACTACTTTTCTTTATCAATTACAGAGTCTGCAGGTTTGTTTGTTTGTTTGTTTGTTTTTAGTGATGCAAATGGACTAACACACTTGTTCACCTCCCAGAATGATCGTGACATCTCTAGAAGGGGACATATCTTCTGGGTATTCAGGTAAGGGCCATACCAACTACATTACTCAGAGAACAAGGCTTACTTTGATTTTTTTCATAGCGTTTCTTAAAGTTATCTTGTGTGTATTATATAAAAGAAATGTAGAAATGTTAACACAATTAAGCTGTACTATTATACATGTGTTTTCTTCCTAATAAATATAACACAAATTAAAATTTTACTCAAATAAACAAAGTGGAACATAAAGATCAATCTAGAAAATAATGTGAACTATTTGATTTTTTTGCAAAATTAGCCAGCTTTCTAAAATCATTTAATATCATTCTTTAAATGTCACTTATCTGAGAATATTCAAAGAAATTATTCACTCACCCAATTCAACATGAGTTCAATACATTAAAATTATTTTTGGATTCCTTCAGCTTAATTGCTAACATATGCAAAATTAGGCTAGAATTTGCCTGGACTGTTGAAGCCTTATCACTTGGTAGTCAAGCTAATGTTCATCACCTTTCATCCCACTCTGAATTAATTTGATATGGAAGTAGAAAGAAAAAAAAAATGACAGTGGATCATGAAAAAGTGACATGATGAAAATTAAGAGATGATGGAATACAGTTTCAGGGGTTAGTAAGAGGAAAACAAAAACTGAAAAGAGGTTTCAGAGGTATTAAGGCCAACACTGACCAATGACTGCGTAATTCCTGGGCTGCCAACAAGTCAGCAATCTCAGGTTTTAATTCCATGAATGAAAATGTCACTACTCAGTAGGCTAAGGCACGAGCAGACACGAGCATCGTTTGAACCCAGGAGACAGAGGTTGCAGTGAGCTGAGATTGTGCCACTGCACTCCAGCCTGGGCGACAGAATGAGACTGTTTAAAAAAAAAAAAAGTCAGTTACAGTCATAAAATTGTTTTTAAATTACATTTGTCTGTAAAATCTTATATATTTCTTCTTTCCAAAATGTAAGCATTTTAGAATTACATAATAATCATTGATTATAAACAGTTCAAATAAGAGAGACTTTAAAGTGTCTAGGGATTAGTTTTCCTTTATAATCCTTGGGGAAATTATTCTAAAACTAAATTGCTTCCAATCATTCTGAACTTTTTTCTTTAGTAACTAAATATTTACTGTAAAATAATTCCAAACCACTTCTGAAACAAAGCAGCAGCCCAAACACTTTTGGATCTGGTTTAGTATCTCATCATGATATAATATTTCTATTACCAAATAATAAGCCTTCATTATCCAGAGGATTACCTGCCTACAACATGATTTATTTACTTAACGTGTATTTATAGTCCATACAAATATGTGTGTTAAAAATCCATCATTCAGAAGACAGAATTTCTTTGGGGAAATCTTAACTTTCTGCCAGAGGCCAATGCCCATATATTTTTGAAGTGAACAAGAATTTGCTAGGGAAGTTTTACTGTTTCATAAACAAATAATCCTTGAAATTAGAAAACATACACAATTAAAAAAAAAAAAAACAGAAAAAGTCCTTATGTAATACTTATTGAATTCAACCATAATTTTTACTGAAGAAGAATTATAATGTTAACAACATATGTTAGAAAATTAGGATAAAACAAATTTGCTAACATAGTCAAATTAGTAAGTTCAGAAATGAAGTATAAACTCAAAGAAAATACAATAAGAAAAGTAAAATGAATAAAGAGCAAAATATAATTAAATAGAAACAATCAAATAAAATATGACTCTCTAACATGACTAATAAAAAATAGGCTTCTAAGAAAAGTGATCAAGAGAAAAAAGGAAAGAATAAGTCATATATTAATAGCCAAAACTGAAAAATAGGGCAAGGCCACTAATGGATTAAAATATAATTAAAATATAAAATAATTAGAAAATATTATGATCAACTTTGTGATAATTTAAAGAGAAAATCAACCGTGACTTATAGACAGCCCTCAAGCAAAACTGACACACCCAGCTTTGAAAATCTGTATTGGTCTTTAACTCACAGATTTCAACAAGTCAACAAAATAAAACAACTAAATATAAAACCAAGTTCACTTGTTTACGCAAATTTTTAACAAAAAATTTTAAAAAACTTCTTATTTCATATAACACAATCCATAACATTTTAAAATTGAAAATTTCTTTCCTTAATGTATGTGGCTTATACATAATTACATTATGTGACTGCATCAAATACATAATTCTTATGCCAAAACGCAGTTTAAGTGTTATCGGGAAAAAGAAAAGAAAAGGCTAGTCTAACTTATGTAAGTATGCCAGTTCAAATTTTAAGTAAAAATATTGCAGAATAAGAATCTAGAAAAATATACAATAAGAATGTAAAATAAAAGAAATGGCTAACAACTCTCTTGTTACAAGAATGAGAAAGAATGTCTTAAAAAGTATAATGATATGAATGTAACAGTTAAATAATGAATTACTTCTATATATTATATATAATATATATATAATATATATTCTATATATACTAGGTACATAGAAATCTGAGAAAAAATATTCAATTACTTGAATCGCTAGCATAAAATATGGCGCACTGTATCTTGCCAAAAATTGGACTTTTGAAACCAATACAAAGCACACCTATATGTTCGTATGGTTGTATACAATTACAGTAAAAAGTAAACAAAACACTTTGCATGATAAAAACGATCGCAAATTTAGCCTTGTCTTTGTCTACAGAGAAAGGTGGCAGCATGGATGGGAATTCTTAACTGGTATCTCAGCGTTATTTCATTTTACTCTCTACATTAGTACAACGCTCAATGGCCAAAATGTTAACCATCCATTCATCAGCTTGATGAGCGCATAAAGTGCACCTGTAATTAAATTCTGATAATCTGAAAGTCTCATCATTAATGAATGAGAAGATTATAGATTATAAAAAAAGCTTTGGTGGAGGCTGAGAACAGGCAGTCAAGAGGTCAGGAGATTGAGACATCCTGGCTACACGGTGAAATCCTGTTCTCTAGTAAAATCAAAAAAATTAGCCCGTGCGTGGCTGGCAGGTGCCTGTATCGCCAGCTACTCGGGAGGTGAGGCAGGAGAATGGCCGTGAACCCAGGGGTCGAGTTGGCGTGAGCTGAGAATCACACCACCTTGTACTCCAGCGCTGGGTGACAGAGCAAGACACCGTCTCAAAAAAAAAAAAAAAAACAAAATTGTAAAAAAATACATGTTTGTGATTTTTCATAGAGTCAATGAGCTTTTGAAGTATATAATCACTTTATAAAACCATATATTAGCAATAAAATTATTTCTGTCAATAATATATAGCATACTTTTTTTAAAGTGGTATAAACAACCCACCTGAATAATTTTTTTGAATTAATTTACTTGTACTTATTATTTCTTCAGGAAAACTCAATTTTAATTCACATTGATAAAAAAATTATATTTTTTGTGGTATTCACAAAGATGTTAATTTTTCTAAAGTGAAAGCTCCACATACATCTCCATGCATTGCCATTATCATTACTTTTTAAAGACTGACATAATAATGATACATATTTGTGGTGTACAATGCCATGTTTTCATACATTGTGTAATAAATCAGTGTAATCAGTGTGTCCGTCACCTCAAACATTTATGATTTCTTTGTGGTAAGATCATTCAAACTTCTGTTTTCTAGCTATTTTGAGACATGCAATATTTTATTGTTGACTATAATCACCCTCCTGTGCAATATGACAGAAAATTTATTCTTCCTTTTTAATTATAGCTTTGTTTCCATTGACCATTCTCTTCTCATCATGTCCCCCTCAACCTCCCCTGTCTGTGATAACCATTATTCTGTTGACAAATTCTGTGAGATCAACTGTTTTTGATTTCTAATAAGAGTGAGAATGTACAGTACTTGTCTTTCTATGTCTGGCTTCTTTCACTTAACATAATTTCCTCCAAGTTCATCTGTGTTGTCACACACAAAAAATACATTTTTAAAAACTTTCTGGATTAGTACTGACATAAAGTATTAGTATCGGGAATTATTTGCTATGCCACCACTTTATTTGTTTTCCATCCCTACCTTATGGAAATGAAGATTGGAATGAAAGTGTAAAAAACCACCTGGGATATTTTTAAAACTTTCTTCTGTAAATTTATTTACTTGCTCTTTAATCTGACTGTATAGATTATAGACTAACTGGGGTCTCCCAATATATTTATATGTGGAAGCTCTAACCCACAATGTGTCTGTATTTGGAGATGGGTATCTTAAGAAGGTAATTAAGGTTAAATTGGGCCATAGAATGGGGCACTAAGTCAATAAAACTTATTCTTATAGGAAGAGGAAGAGACACCAGAGAGTTTTCTGTCTTCATGGGCATATTAAAAAGGTCATGTTCATTTGAGGACACAGCAAGAAGGTGACTACATGCAAACTAGAAAGAGAGACTTCACCAAAAACCAATCCTGTTGGCATCTTAACCTTGGACTTTCAGTCTGCAGAAGTTAGAAAATAAATGTCTGTTATTTAAGCCATGAAGTCTGTGATATTTTGTTATGGCAGCTCAAGCATACTAATACAATAGATTTGCCTAAAAGTCAGTGCACTCTACGGATCTATTGAAGAGATGCTAAATGAATAGTTTACAGAAACTCTGGAGTAACACACACCTTAGATTTCTAAGATATATTAAACAACAGAGGATCATCTTATAAGAGTCAAATATTTGTGTTTATTTTTCAAGTGAAAAAATAGCAATTTGTTAATCATACATACAAATCACAGGTGCAGGTTTTACCTATAATTCTTCAGTGAGTCCAATTCAGTTCTGCTTTATTTATATAAACATAACCTTTCAAAACTTGGAACTATATTTTATTCAAAGGCACTTAATAATGTACATTATTTTGGTAATTCTGATTCTATAATAATTTTAAAATATCTGTTACGTGCCCCTGTACTTTGGAGATGATTTATTTATTTCCATTTGATTGTCAGTAGTTGTTGAAGTTTAAATAACAAATCATGTGCTATTATTTTAACTCATGACTGTATCTCCCCAAATATTTCAAAAGTTATTTCCTAATTCATGTTCCATAACTTCTTCATTGTAATGCATTTTACAAGCAACTTATTCCTGTAGAATGTAATTTTAATAACACACAATAAATAAGAAAAGCTGTACATTTTATGGTACTTTGGAGCAAACATGTTTTTCACATCCACATATTTAATATGTGTGAGTATTTCTATTTGTATTCCATATCTTCCTATATTTCCATCAACATATTTATAACAATATTTATAATTCATTAGGTTTATTTCTCTTTCTTAGCCTTTACTTCAGCCATTTACAAAGCCATAAATTATCTTCTCCCTCTTTGCAATCTATGGAACTAGAAAGTCACCTCTCGCATGAAGCCAACTTTTAATATTCTACCTCGTTTGGATACTATTTTTTTCTGTTTTTAAATAATGTTTAGAATTTATAACGCCTTTAAATTCCTAACCGTATTTAGGAACACAATCATATATATGTACACATACACACACACACATACACATACACACACACACACACACACACACACAGAAGTTTGGTTCCAAACTAAAGAATACTTTATTTATACTTTATGTATTTGATATACATCTAGAAAGATTACAGGCAGAGTGTTCATTTCCAGCTCTTTATACAATTTATTGTATACCAAATACTATTTGAGGATGTACACACAAAAATTATATTTAGTCATGAAATAAAGATATAAGACTGGAAAAGTCATAAGCTATTCCAATTTCAAGTGTAAAATTGTTGATTTTCTGCATTTTCTCATATCTGCTTTTTATTACTGAAGAAAATTGAAAATTTCTATATTTTGATATATTTGTTTGAATTGCTTAGTAAGGAGAACTGTACGAAGCATCTATTTTAAGGTGTATTTTCATATTCTTATATTTATTATAACCTTTCTTCATCATGAGCCTTACACCTTTAGCTACTTTATCCTGCCTAATATCTTATATGTCATTTTACTATTTGTTTAAACCCCAAAATTAGGGCTAGGATTAATCAATTTGTAATCCCTAAAAGGGAAGTTATTTTAGACAAATACAGTACAAAATCTGGCAAATAGCCTGTACATTCTTTACATAACCAAAGTAAGATGATTTCAACAAATGGAAGGCAATAGAGAAATTTGAGGAGACACAGTGCTTAAAATCAAAATCAGCAGTTGTAGGAAAGATAGCAAGACTCATTGTGCAGAAACTCCAGTACAAAATTTCTCCCCAAAATTCCAGGCTCTTACATCTTACTTCCTATTCCAAATCGCACTTAAGTATTTTTTGAAAAAAAACTTCTCAAAATTCACTAATTTTACCAAGCCTGTTTCTTCCACAGCTTTCTGTCATTTAATGGATAGCAACATTCTCATTCTAACTGCTCAGGTCAGGATACTTGAAGACATAATTAGCTTCAATCTTTTTGTTTTGTAACAGCATATATGCAATTCATCTGGATATTTCATTTTCATTCCATTTGAATGGAATGAAATGTGTGTGTGTGTGTGTGTGTGTGTGTGTGTGTGTGTGTGTGTAACACATCCATTATATTTATGCCCCCAATAAGTTGTAGTAAATGAAATAAATGCTTTGCAACAGCAAAAGATCATACTATTTCCACTATTTCTCACAATCTTCACCATCGATCTGCATAAACACACCACAAAAGCAATCTTTGTAATACATAATCAATTTCATGCAATTCCAATACACATAGCATACCCCTACCTCACCTATATAACAGTTGATTGTAAGGTTCACACAGACACGCACACACACACACACACAAACACATATTTGTTTCCTAGACAGTTTGAACTGCTAAACAAAATACCATAGACTGGGGTGCCTTATAAGCAACAGAAATTTATTTCCGATAACTCCGGAGGCTGGAAGTCTAAGATTAGGAAGCTGGCATGATTGGGTTCTGGTGAAGACTTTCTTCCAGGTTTTAGACTGCCAACTTCTTGTATCCTTACATAGTAGAAAGAGGACTATTTAGTTCTCTAGCCTTGTTCTGTAAGGACACAAATCCCATACAAGAGCGTTCTGTTCTCATGACCTAATTGTCTCCCAAAGACGTTGCCTCTAAATGTCTTTACATTGACATTAAGGTTTCAAAGTATGAATTTTAGAAATACACA
This sequence comes from Rhinopithecus bieti, assembly GCF_001698545.2. Lineage (NCBI taxonomy): Eukaryota > Metazoa > Chordata > Mammalia > Primates > Cercopithecidae > Rhinopithecus > Rhinopithecus bieti. Next base: position 296,416 of record NW_016813547.1, on the reverse strand, counting down.
GACATTCAGTCCATTGCAATTGAAATAATACAGTAAACTGAAAAGCAGGTCAATGAGGGGACTCTAGATTTGTCAGATGCAAAAACATGAACACTAAGCTATCCCAATGCACGTAGACCAGAGGAAAAGCACAGAATGTTCAGAAATACACCCCAGTACAGGGGCAATTTTCATATACGATTACGTGGCGTCACAAATAGCAGAGGAAAAGGTAGACATTATATTACGTGGTGTTGGCCAAACTGGATAGGCATTTTGAAAAACAAAAATTGATAAAATTGAATACCTAAAAAACACATATATCTGAATAAACACCAAATAAATGTTACCTAAATATTAAAAAATCTAAATTATACAAGCAGGAAAAACAAGCTACATGTGGTTCACTTTTAATCTGAGTGTGAGAGAACAAAGTTTAAATTGTAACTAAAAAATTCAGATGCAATAAAATAATATATTCAACTTTATAAAATAATTGCATTTAAAAAATTAGAAACATGAAATGTTAAAATGGGGCACAAAGTTGTAATAAATATAATAAAAAGGGCCAATTTTTTATTATATAAATAATTTCTTAAATATTGAGTAAAAAATGACTAAACAACTGATCAAAAAATGTGCAGAAGTTATAAAATCACACATATAAAATGAATAGTACTCTAACATACATCCCCATACATTTTGAAGTGGTTTTTGAAAATTATAAAAAGCACTCAACACTAGATAAGTGAGTATTAAAACTAAACTCTGATGTTATTTCTCATCTCTCAATGACAAAAATTCAAAACCCTGAAAATGCACTTTATTGGCAAGCTATAGGCTGAATCACTTTTATACATAGCTAGAGGGGCTGCAAAATTTGTATAATTCCTATGTACAGAATATGACATCTAAAAAACTAAACTTGCAATTGTACTTAAAACCTAGCAATTCTTTTTTTTTTCTTTTTTTATTGTTTTTTGAGACGGAGTCTCGCTCTTGTCGCCCAACCTGGAGTGCAGTGGTACCATCTCGGCTCACTGCAATCTCTGTCTCCTGGTTTCAAGTGATTCTCCTGCCTCAGGCTCTTGAGTGACTGGGATTACAGGCACATGCCACCACGCTCAGCTAATTTTTGTATATTTTGGTTTCACCATGTTGGCCAGGCTGGTCTGGATCCCTGACATCAGGTGATCCGCCCACCTTGGCCTCCCAAAGTGCTGCGATTACAGGCGTGAGTCACCACGCCCAGCTAGCATTTCTACTTTTAAAAATTACTTTAAATTATACTTCCAACATACAAACACATGCAAAGATATTTATTGTGGCATTATTTGAAACTGTAAAATACTAGAAAGTCCAAAAACTTCCTCAGAAGACTGATTGAAAACTACAATATAAGGAGCAATGAATACAATGAAATTGTAAAACAGGATGAAAAGACTTTTATGAGCTGATATGAAGTGATTTCCAGGATAAAATCTCTTTTTAAAGAAGTAATGTGTAAAATAATATATGTATATATTATACTGCTACTTGTAAGGAAACAAAAAGTGAGACATATTATTATGTATGTGCAATCTTTTATTGAAGAAACAAAACCATAAACCATAAAAACAAAACTAATTAAATTTGTAACCAATAAGCAAAGCAATGGTATAGTAGGGATAGAAAAGATTGAGACTTTAATTTTGAACCATATGATTCCCAAATTTAAACAATATAATTAAATCTCAATTTTGTTAAAAGAAGGGGCAATTAAAATGAACTATGAACAAAACAATAAATATATGAAATTGATAACATATAGAACATGCACATGCACACACACACAGAATCATTTTAAGTGACTTTGACCAGAATACTTGGATTACTTTTTCTGTGAGATATAGTCTGACAACAGTAAAAACCTTGAACTTAGGATGCTGGTTATTGGTAGCAGTATTGGTGATTCAACTCTAATACAATGTTGTACATAATGTAAGAGGAAATTTTTAAACAAATCTGGATATAGTTGGGATATTGGATACTCTATATGGGAAAAGGGAGCTATAGATACAAACATGACAAAATGAAAAGGCACATTCCCTTTTGGCAGTGGGAGGGTTGGAATAAAAAGTGTCCTATGAACTCATAGATGGAATCTATGATGTAGATGTAGAGATGGCACAGGCTGCTGACAAGACCTAGAAGTAATGACACCACAATAATAATGAGTATAACTAGACATCAGTCATGCTTTTGTAAATTGTTTGTAAGGTTTCTTTGATAAACACATAATTTCAGGTGTGGAGAATAATAAAATACAAACTAAGCCTCTGATATGTTTTCTGTGTGTCAGAAATTAAGAATGTGCTCAAAAACTAAAATAGGCATGTCAAAAAACCTTATTAGTTTTATAAATATACCAAACTTTCTTTGTGGGAACCTCTTCAAGGTGGCTTCTCTTTCTTTTCCTTCCTTTTTTCATCAGATGTTCATTCTGCTTTGAGAGTGCATCCCCACATAGCCGACTGCTTCACCTTTAATCTTCATTCCAATGTTATCTTGCCAGTGAGGCTCCTCCTATTCACTCTACTAAAATTTTTACCACCTCCCAGAACTTCTGAGTCTCTTCACTGAGCTCTGCTTTTCCATAGCATTTGTAATATTATTGAAAATTAATTTGTTATTCTGATTGATCTTTCCTCCCTCCCTCTACCATTATAAAATAAATGGCATTTGGGACAGTTATATTTTGCTTGTTTTATACACTGTTATTCACCACCTGCTAGCCTTAGCCTAATGTTTAGTGCCTAGCCTGAAATATACTCTCAATTAATATCTGTTGAATAAGTTTATTGATCCCTAAATCTGCACTTTTTAGTACAATACAGCCACTTCTTTATATATGATCATTTGCTTTACAAAAAATGAGAGTTTCAGGAGGAAAATTACTTGTGCACAGCTTGATATTCCTAGAGTTATTTTTAATACATTTTCTTCTTTCATCAGTTATTTATCTAATAGGCAATCAAATCATGTCAATCCATCCCTCCAAATATCGTTAAATGTGTCATTTTATTTACTTGCTAACACCCACCACCTTGACTCTGTAGCTCATCATCTTACACCTGGGTTACTGAAATAGCCTCTCTTCTGGCAACCATACACAAATGATTTCATGCACCATTCCTTCTTACATGAGTGTTTAATTTCTCTAAATCACAGCTTTCAAAATGTGACTTCCAAACTCAAATTATCAATGACTCTCTAAACGCTTTGGAAATATCTTCAGTTTAGCTTTAAAAGCACTCAAGAATCTGTTTCTACTTATATTTATCTCTCACCTTTGACCCATTCTATACCATTCACTCTGAATGACTCTAAGTATTTTATTTTATTTTACTTAATTTTATTAAGTATTTGTTTTCAAAATAATGAGGGTGGGGGTAGGAGTGAGAAGGAAATACTCTGCCCTCTACTAGCAGAGTTCAGTTATTATAATGGTCTTAAATTACTTTTACAGAGTACGGAGAATCTAAAATTTCCAAAAAATGTTCAAATTGTGTAAGTGTACACTTACACACACACCACACAACACACACTGGATTCTTCAGAAATCACATCCTCAAATAATGTTCTGAATCCACTTTACTGGAAAATGTGACCCAAAAGTATTAGGAAATAGGAAAAGCATATCAAAGAAAGAAAATAATGCAAAATGCAGTTTTGAGCCAGCCACATTTATGACTGGTTGCCTCTTTTATCTCATGATACCACTTGAGAAGATATATTTAATGTTCCCACGACCATCCGTCTAGGGAAGAAAAATGGAAGCGCTTATTCACAGGCTTTCATTTCTAGTTGGTAAGAAGCTCTCGTCATGAATGATTAACTGCTTTGCACTCCTGAACTGCATAGACCTGATTAAGGGTACAGTCATTTTGTGCTAGCATGGAACTGATTGTGACCTACGGAAAGCTGAATATTGCCATGAATGAAAAACACATGTAAGTGACACTGGGAATCATAGTGGAGCACAAGAGCTGTCAGACACAATCCATACCTGCACCATTCAGAACTGTTCTATTCCTCCATTAAGTTATTTTATTTTATTTTATTTTGAGAGAGGTTCTTACTCTGTCACCCAGGCTGGAGTGCAGTGTCGTGATCTCGGCTCACTACAGTCTCCACCTCCCGAATTCAAGCAATTCTCCTGCCTCAGCCTCTTGGGTAGCTGAGATTACAGCAGCCCAGCTAATTTTTATATTTTTAGTAGCGATGGAATTTCACCATGTTGTCCAAGCTGGTCTCAAACTCCCGACCTCAGGTGATCCGTCTGCCTCAGCCTCCCAAAGTGCTGGGATTACAGGTGTGAGCCTCTGTGCCTGGCTTAAATCTTATCTATATCTATGGCACTTTAAAAGTAGACCTCTAGTCTCTTCAAAGATTTAATGTAAGACAGTTAGTGGATTAAATATTTACTTCTGTAGTTTATGTTGAATATGTAATTAATAATCTACCTCTCTCCTTTGTCACTAATTCGGTTTTTCACTCATAGCCAGACCATACTGTGTCTGGCTGAATATCTTACCTTTTGGTGTAACCTAGAACTTAATACCAGAGATATTTGAGACAATAGTGGCTTTCTCTTTTGAGGATGAAGTTTCTATAACTTCACATTCTCTGTTTTACAAGCATGAAAGTTTCAAGAAATGCCACAATTAATTTTATGGGTTGAGATTCCTTCTAGTCTGTAAAAGTAGTTATAGATCCTTATGATTATTGAAATCTGCCAGTAGACTACATTCCTTTCCCTCAATCCTTCCCCTCCAACCCTTATCATTCTTCATCTAGAGGAACTTAAAAGTGATAGAGTGGTAGCTTTAGACTCAAATTCTGCAGAAACCTTATGGTACTCCTTGGCAGAAAACACCCAATCTAGCAGGACCTCAAATCTTGCAGACTCCCAGTTGCAGTGACAATAAACCCAAATATTTCCACGCAGTAGTAAAAGGTGTTTTCCATTCTCATCTCCTTTAATAGCTACAAGAGTGAAAACACCATATACTGCCTGTTGGCCTAACATCTGGGAGGAGAGACAGAACCCCTGTAGAGTTTTGTGGCGATCTTCTGTCTTAGATGAGCTCTTTAAATGCTGTTTGAGCTCACAGATTGCGGATTTCTGCCGACATCGTGTATAGTAAGACAGGTGATTATTTGGCCATGTACCCATTGAAGCACTTCCTTTGCTATTGAAAGGGTTAATAACTTACACTCAATGTCGTGCACATATTACAAACGTAGGGCATTCTTCAAAACTTCTGTAGTGGTGTTTTGAATGGCATTAAAGACATAGAAAGCAGACACATTCAAAATTGGTGTCAAGTTGCTGTTTCTTTCAGAAGGGAAGAGGTCTGTCTTCCCTTCTGATTTGCTGTCTACCTTTAGAAATGGTAGTACATTGAAGACACAGTGTTGGTTTCTACTGGTGGCTGGTTAGAATATTCACAGTGGCAGTAGCCAAATTAGTCTTTTTGAAAATCCATGTTGGTGAGCACATGCACTTCCTTTATCCTTTATCTCTGTTATAATGGCAAAGTGTTTGTGGTCATAGGATTACTGTTCCTTTTGATTGTTGAGAACCTCTTTTGGTATGGATAGTTCCTGATAAGCATTAACATAAGACACAAAAATTCTCACATTTTGTGTTCTCTCCACATATCCATCCACATCACTCTTTTTTAGGCTCATACTTGATCTTTCAATCTTGCTCCCATCATCCAAGTCATTGATTGATGCCCAGATCATTATATTCCATCAAACTACAACACTACCAGTTGGTATCTAAAATTAGCCATGCACACCCCTGAATTCATTGCTTACTGAGATCCTGGAAAACTACATTGTAAAAGCACAATCTTTCTGAGCAGAGCAAACTGCTGTCTTACGTAGATTTTCTTGGAAAGTATGGACTTCAATGATTAGTGAACTTTTAGATATGGAAGCAAATTGATGTTAACTGTAAATGTGTGGTTATGAGGTTGGGACTATAAGCGATTGGTTGACATTTAGGGGCATGTTCATTGGTGTGATGTCATTCCCAACCTGATGAATTTCAAGAAAAAAGGGTTTGGTCATCTTTCAGAAGCATGTTTCCTGTCATAAACAGTTATTTTATTTGTTTTGCTTAGTTGCTTTTTGTTTTGGTGGTGGTACAACAGATAAATTGCATGTGGATATGCTGGACACAAACATATTACATTTTTAAAATCTTTGCTGGTGTTTCTAAACCCTTACTCCACCTCCTTCTCTTTACTATGGTTTTGATCTTGATTTTCTCTTTTGAATATGTGGGTTAGGTCAGTTTTAGAAGCTTTTACTTGATATTTTTGTATAAAACTGTTAATGAATTTATGTTAAAATTTATTTTATTCTTCAATCAACATAACAATATTATAGGTCTTTAAGTTAAGGAAATGTATAATTACATTTTAGAACACTACTCTGACTACAAAGCAGAGAATATCTTTCCACACAGCACATTTTGAAAAAATAAAGAAAGATAGAATATGTTTTTGATATTTCAACAAGGGAAGTTGGTGGATAGAATAGCATAGCAAATGAAAAAAGAGAGTGACTTCAAAAAATACTTCAGGTTTGATGCATATGAGATTTCACAGTTGATTAAAGAAGCTAATGAACCAAATGAAAATAGATTATTTCTGTCTCCAAAAACTGGGTGAATAGGATTGGAAAAGCAAAAAGAAGAGGAAGTTGGAGAAAGGGTAAAGGCAGCAGGAAGAAAATAAGTTTTGTTTTTGGACAGTGCATTACTTTTCCATTGCTGCCTTACTGTATTAGTCTGCTCTCATGCTACTATAAAGATACTACCTGAGACTGGGCAATTTATGAAAGAAAGAGGTTTAATTGACTTACACTTCTGCACAACCTCAGGAAACTCACAATCATGGTGAAAGGCAAAGGTGGAGAAAGTACTTACTTCACCAGGAGAGAGAGAGAGAGAGAGAGCGCAAAAGAGCACAAGGGAAATTGCCTCTTTTAAACCATTAGATCTCACAGACCTCATGAGGATGCCCTCATGTCATGAGAACAGCATATGGGAAACCACCTTCATCTCCCACTAGGTATCTCCCTGAACAAGTAGAAATTACAATTTGAGATGAGATTTGGGAGGGAACACAGAGCCAAACCATATTATTCTGCCCCTGGCCCCTCCCAAATCTCATGTCCTTTTCAGATTTCAAAACCAATCAAGCTTTCTCAACAGTACCCCGAAGTCTTAACTCATTCCAGCATTAACTCAGAAGTCCAAGACTAAAATCTCATCTGAAACAACGCAAGTCCCTTGCACTTATGAATCTGTAACATAAAAAACAAGTTAGTTGCTTCCAAGATCCAATGGGTGAACAGCCATTGGGTAAATGTTTCCATTCCAAATGGGAGGAACTGTCCAAAACAAAGGGGCCACAGGCCCCATAAAAGTTCAAAGCTTGACAGGTCACTCATTAAATCTTAAAACTCCAAAATAATCTCCTTTAACTCCATGTCTCACATTCAGAACATGATGATGCAAGGAGTAGAATCCCAAGGCCTTGGGCAGCTCTGTCCCTGTGGCTTTGCTTAGTAGCTCCCCCATGACGGCTTTCACAGGCTTGTGTCGAGTGCCTGCAGCTTTTCCAAGCACATGGTATAAGCTGTTGGTAGATTTACCATTCTGGAGTCTGGAGGATGATGGTACTCTTTTCACAGATCCACTAGGTAGTGCCTAAGTAAAGACTCTGTTTGGGGGCTCCAACCCACATTTCCCCTCTGCATTGTCCTAGTTGAAATTCTCCATGAGGGCTCCACCCCTGCAGCAGACTTCTGCCTGTACATTCAGGCATTCCAATATATCCTCTGAAATCTAGGCAGAGGCTCCCAAAGCTCAGCTATTATATTCTGCATACTCATAGGCCCAACACCACATGGAAGCTACCAAGGTTTGAGGCTTGCACCCTCTGGAGCAATGGCCCAAGCTGTACATTGGTTCCTTTTAACCATGGCTGGAGATCGACTGGCTAGAATGCAGGGCACCAAGTCTTGAAGCTGCACAGAGCTGTGGGACCTTGGGCTTGGCCCAGGAAAGCATTTTTCTTTCCTAGGCCTTGGAGCCTGTGATGGAAGGGGCTGCTGTGAAGATTTCTGACATGGCCTGGAAACATTTTCCCCCGTTGTCTTGACTCCTCATTACTTACGCAAATTCCTGCAGCCAGCTTGAATTCCTCCCCAGAAAATGGGATTTTCATTTCTACCACATGGTCAGGCTGCAAATTTTCTGAACCTTTATGCTCTGCTTTCCTTTTAAACATAAGTTCCAATTTTCAATCATCTATTTGTGAATATATATGACTAAATGCTTTCAGAATAAACCACGTCACATTTTGAACACTTTGCTGCTTAGAAATTTCTTCTGCCAGATACCCCATATCGTCTCTCAAGTTCAATGTTCCACAGATCTTTAGGGCAAGGGCAAAATGTTCCAACCTCTGCCTGTCACCCAGTTCCAAAGTTGCTTCCACATTTTCAGGTTATCTTTACAGCAGTACTCCATTCTGCCAGTAGCATTCTCTTTATTAGTTCATTCTCACACTGCTATAATAATATAACCTTAGACTGAGTGATTTATAAAGGAAATGTTTAATTGACTTACATTTCCACACGGCCCCAGGAAACTTACAATCATGGCCAAATGCAAAGAAGAATCCAATACCTTCTTCACAAGGCAGCAGGAGAGCGAGAGAGAGAGAGAGAGAGAGAGAGCACACTCAGGGGAAACTACCACTTTTAAAACATCAAATCTTGTGAGAACTCCCTCACTGTCACAAGAACAGACTGGGGGTAACTGTCCCTATGATTCAATCACCTTCCACCAGGCTCCACCCTTGACAAACGGGGATTATAATTCAAGAAGATTTGGGTGGGGACACAGAACCAAACCACATCACTTACCAAATTACTATAACTTAAAACAACACAAATTTATTGTCTCACGGTTCCATAGGTCAAAAGTCCAGATTGTCTTGAATAGTTATGTTCTTCTGCATTTCACAAAACCGTAGTCAACCTGTTAGGCAGCTGGGTTGTTACCAGGAGGTGCCGGGAAAAGCCTGCTTCCAATATCATTCAGGTTGTTGACCCAATTCATGTTCTTGTGATTATAAAATGAATACCACATGTTCTGAGTTGTTTTCATCAAGGAGTTAGTCTTCGGTCCCGAGGCTTCTTGCGGTTTTTTTCTCATGCTTTCCATATGGCAGTCTTATTACAAAAAAGGTTGAGTCTCTCTTTTGCTTCAAGTATCTTCAGCCACCTTTCCTGACACATCTCTCTAATCCTGCTTTATGACTCACCTATTCTGTCTGAATGGGTCTTCTCTTGGGTTGAGTTTATGTCCTTGTTGTAAAGATCCTCAACTTCATTTTAGATCTGGTTTCTTAAGACTGGCTTAATAAACTTGCATCCCACTCAGACTGTGAAAGACTATTTCTTTGTGTTTCCCGATAAGTTATTTGTAGTAAAAAAAAAAAAAAGTTTCATTCAGGATTGAGTAATCTTAGTTTCTACTTTTAGGGGATCATGTGGATTACCTTGGGCCCACCAAGATAATCCAAGATAATTATATTTTAAGGTCAAATACAGGCTTTTAACTATTTTTTTTTAAATCTATCAGTCCTTCCAGATAGAGGAATAAACTCTGTCTAACGTCCTTCTGAGCATGCTGAATGTCAGGATTCCTGGAAAAGATGTTAGTCTTATTTAGCATCAGAGAGATAATGGAGTCCTTACTTATAAAATGTTTTTAGCAGTATATTTCTTGTTTACCTAGGTTATCTATTGTTAAAGAAAAAAGTCATTTCTGAATTTACAGAAATATAGTTGCTGAAATGGTTCTTTAGCACAATCACTGCCTCTTCATACATTGCCTAGAAGGTCCCTCTTCTTTTAAATCTGAAACCAAGAATGCCCAATTATAGAAGATGGGAGGCAGTTTTGAGGGTCTGTATCTATGTTCTCCAACCTCTCGATAAAAGGGTGGTTTATATGTGCCTGGAGTTGTTATTCTATCAATAATTCATAAAAACTTGTGCTGAGTAAAAACTGTGATTAATTTTTTTTCTGATTCAACTATTTGAATTTTTTTATTACAACTTGCATGCCTGAGATCACCCAAAAAGATTTAGCATAAAATCCTGAGAAATAAAACTCATAAATAAGATTTAGGAAGAGTAGTCAATCAAAAAGAATTGGCCAGAAACAGAGAGTATCATATTATATTGTGATAGTTAATTTTAACTTGACTGAGCCACAGGTGCTCACACATTATTTTGAATGTGTCTGTGTGAGTGTCTTTGGATGAGATTAACCTTCACATTGGTAGAGTACGTAAAGCAGATTCCTCGCATGAATGTGAGTAGCTCTTCTCCAATCATTTGAAAGATGAATAAAACAAAAGGCTGACCCTTCCATGAATAAGATTTCTCCTGCCTGACTGTCTTTGAACTGGAGCATTGGTCTTCCTGACTTAGACTAAAATGAAAACAATGGTTCTTTCCGAATCCTGAACTCCCCAGTCTCCAGACTAGAACTGCACCATTGGATCTCCTGGGTCTCCAACTTGCTAGGTGCACATCATGGAGTTTGTTAGTCTCCAAAATTATATGAGCCAATATGTTTCTAATAATCACAGTCTCTCTCATATATATATATGTGTGTGTGTGTGTGTGTGTGTGTGTGTGTGTGTGTGTGTGTATGGCATTAAAACTTGTCAGAATCAGGCTGGGTACAGTGGCTCAGGCCTATAATCCCAGCACTTTGGCAGGCCAAGGTGAGTGGATCATGAGGTCAGAAGTTTGAGACCAGTCAATGTAGTGAAACCCCATCTCTATTTAAAAAAATAAAACATAAAATAAAATAAAATAAAATAAAACAAAATAAAATAAAATAAAAATAAAAATTAACCAGGCATAGTGGTGAGCACCTGTAATTCCAGCTACTCCGGAAGCTGAGGCAGGATAATTGCTTGAACCCAGGAGGCAGAGGTTGCAGTGAGCTGAGATTGCACCATTGCACTCCAGCTTGGGTGACAAGAGTGAAACTCTGTCTAAAAATAAAAAGAAAGAATCACTATGGTTAAGAAACCTCTAATAAATAGTCAGGAAATGCCAAAAGGAAAGGGTTCTCACATTTGTTTTCCTGATTAGGAAAAATATTGTACTAAAGCCTTTACCCTGCACAAAGACCATCTCTAACTTACACGAAAGGAAATCTACCCAACAACTACCTGTCTAACCTCAGACTGGCATCACTCTTATTATTGATCTTTGTTGTCAAGGATACTTATTTCAAAGCAGTCACGCAATCTTTAAAAACATTTGTCTTTCTTTACCTCCCTGAAGGTGCACATAGTTTATGGTCACACGTGTATTTTCATTGCAACGCTCTAATCCCAAAAAAGCTCATTTTTTTGGTTTTGTTTTTTGTTTTTTGTTTTTTGTTTTTGTTGTTGTTGTGATTGTGTTGTTTTTATGGAGCCTCTCTCTGTTATTTAGGTTGATATATGTGGTGCCAGAAATGAAATCTGAAAGACATCGCTATCAGAAAGAATCAGGGATCCTTGCTACTGGGGTGCAGTACTCGTTTGACCCCTTTGAGTTCTCTGCTTTATGACTCACCTTTTCTCTCTGAATGTGTCTTCTCTAGGGTTGAGTTTATGTCCTTGTTGTAGATATCCTCAACTTCATTTCAGATCTGGATGAATAAGGCTGGCTTAAAAAACTTGCATCCCACTTAGACTATGAAAGACTACTTTTTGTGTTTCCTGGTAAGTTATTCGTGGTATAAAGAAAAGTGTCTTTCTGGATTGAGTAATCTTAGTTTCTGCAGAATTTATATTTTATTTGTGAGGCATATCTTCTGTTTTGTGCACGTAATTCAATATTTTGTTAGAACTACATGACTAGGTTAACATTTTTGTGAACACTCATCTTGATTTTTTTTTTTTTGTATTTAGTTTGACTTGTGTTTTTTATTTGTGTGTTTGTTTGTTTTTGGGTTTTTTTGTTCGTTTGTTTGTTTTGTTTTGTTTTTTGCTTGTTTCTGAAAATATTCCAAGAGCAAAAGTAAACATTCTGGATGGTGGGTTCAAGACGGTTAATTAATTAAAAACAACTAGGCTGGTTGCCACCATCTAAAACACTGGTTTTAAACCCTAACATTCCCTGATAGGATTTATATGATTTTCTTTGCTCTCAAGAGATTAATAAGAAACATTAACCCATGTCAGCTTTTCTGGGACTCCAGCTGGCTACCTACCATGGCCCATTCTTTTGTACATTTTAAAATGATGGATAAATTACACCAAGGAAATTTCAGAGCTCAAATGGTCATAACTTGAAAATCCAGCAATTATAGAATTAACAGGCAGAGTCCTCTAAGTTCTCTATCTTTCTGCCTTTTGTTTGTTTGTTTGTTTCTGTCTATTTTGAATCTGCTTACTTTCCCACTGGTATTAAGATAAAACTCACTGTTTGTGGCATTCTAGTGAAGATTTTTTTTTAAGGTTTAAAAGGCTTTCCAAGTAATGGCTTTACAAATTACAACAGCTCCATGGTAAGCAACAAACTGAATACTTTTAAAAATAAAAATTTAGGTTTGACTAACTAGCAATTTTGTATGCTGATGGGAGACTTCATTGAAATATTAATAATCAAAAAAAAAACTAGATAAATGTTTGTAAAAGTTAAAAGTTAGGCTCTCAGACCAAGATCAAACAAGTCAAAATATTGAGGAAAGAGGAGTAATATGTATCTGTCCAGAATCATTTTTTTCTGCCACACAGAAAAAATAAAAAATAAAGAGCTAGAGGAAATTAAAAAAACATGTAACATTCTTTTTTTCCTGCATTTGCTAACTAAGTAATGGAGACAGGTGAACAAAATGTAGATTTGTCACTAATTCCAGGCTACTTGGACATTTTGTTTTTCTTCACCAATTAAAAGGTTAATATTA
>NW_016813547.1:256301-281869 GCF_001698545.2 Rhinopithecus bieti | reverse complement strand
AGAATTTATTTAAGAATGTGCATAAAATTACTGCTTACAAAATTATCAGCTTTACAATGAATGAATAAAATTTGTCACTTCCCGACAGGCCCAAGAACTTGAAGACTATAAGTGAAATCTAAAATCTACGTTGGTTTGACTTCCTAGACTAAGGAGATTCTTAAATATGAGATTTATATATTTAATTTAAGGGAAAAGTTATGTTTCTAAAAGAAAAGCTGTAATCCATTTATTATTGGAGTGTATGCTGGTGCATTGTTTCAAGTTCTTGTTATCTACCTGTAGACTGGACTAGGTCCTCAGTTCTCCTAATTTCTTCCAACATTTTGCTACAACTCTTCAACTCGAAACAAAAGCTGCTCTTTTCCCAAAGCCCTGTAAGTTAAAACTCATCAAATTTTAAGAAGCAAGCCTCATGCTTGATGTATGAACCACATAAAAAGTTTACCAAACTTCCCTATGTCATAATTAAGGACATTCAAACTATAAGCCCAGAGAAATAAATGTTTTTATGCTGTAGACAGATTTTTTTCCAAAATGTCAGAATGAGACTTCATATTTTACTGAGATTTTTATCACTTACAATGCTATCTTTTCCACTTGACAAGAAAATGGTATAATTGAAATATCACAATTAATAGCTTCTGCTGCTAACTTAACAAAACCTAAACTTTAAAAATTCTGTACTATATATTCATTAAATAGGAGCATTTTTTTGCTGTCACTAATACCACATGTTGTACCTGGATAAATTCCTCTGGGAAAGTTAACATCCATATACACAAAATAAGAAAACAAGTCACATGGTTACAACAGTGACCTAATTTCCTATTGTCATTTGATTTATTCAATTATTTGCTTTAAGACTAAATGCATGGCTCCAAATTATTTTGCAAACTGGAATTGTCATACCACTATTAATTTTATTTGTATTTCCCCTTTAAATTAATTTAAATTATTTCTCCCTTAAACTTTTGATGAAGTACAACTCTTAACAAAATAGGACTAGCTCAGCACATTGAGATGAAACAGACAAAATTGAACTAATCATGAACTCCCAGTAGACTTAGCCTAAGAGTCACACCCTTCAAACCTCCCTTGTTGCTCAAATGTGGATAAAAGAATTTTGACATGGACACTGAGTCCCCAGTAACTTTCCCCAATGTGGGATGAGACCAGCATCCTGCATAGGTCCACTTATGGCATGTAAGAGAATGTTTTGAAATATGCGTACATTGTGGAATGGCTAAAACATGCTGAATACTTCCTGAAAGACCTGCCTGAGACTGTTTACAGTTAACTAATTTTTTGTAGAAAGAGTAAACTCTAAAATAAAAATAATAAACACAATACAGTAAATACTTAGACCAATGACATAGTCATTTATCATCATCATATTTCATGTGCTGTACATAATTGTATGTGCTAGTGCTATACTTGTGTATGACTGGCAGTGCTATAGGTTTGTTTACACCAGTGTTATGGTTTGGATGTAATTTGTTACCACCAAGGCAACAAATACCTTGAGTCAGAAAAAAAATATTGCTTATCATACAACAGAAAATTAGTACACAGTATACACTATTATCAAATATTTGCTTAATATATTTTAAGACTTTTAAATAATTGCTTAACAAATACAGTATAAAATTAAGTAACATGAAGAACTCTTTTTCCTTTCTTTCTTTTAATTGACAAATCCAAATTATTTATGGTATATAGCAGAATGTGTTGAAATATGTATACATTGTGGAATGGCTAAAACATATTGATTGGTATATGTATTATCTCACATAGTTTTTTTTTTATAGTAGTAAAACTTAAAATCTACTCTTTTAACAATTGTCAAATATGCAATAAATTTTATTGACTGTAGTAACCAGGCAATACAATAAGTCTTTGGGGCTTATTCCTCCTTACTGAAATCTTGTCTCATTGACAAACATCACCCCAATGTCCCTTACTCCCCCCAGCCCTTAGTCGCCACCATTCTACTCTCTGCTTCTTTAAGATCAGTTTTTTTTAAGATTCTCCATATGAGTGAGATTGCAGAGTGTTTGTCTTTCTGTGTCTGGGTTAGTTCACTTAACATAATGTCTTCTAGGCTCATACATGTGATAAATAACAGACTTTCCTTTTTATGGCTGAATAGTATGACATATACATATCACATTTGCCTTACTGATTCATCTTTTTATGGACACTCAGGTTGATTTCATACCTTGGCTATTGTGAATAATGGGGCAATGAACATGTGAGTGCAGATATCTCTTCAATGCAGGGATTCATTTTTTTAGTGTATATTCAGGAGTGAGATTGCTGGATCATATAGCATTTATAGTTCTAATTTTTAGTGGAACCCCCAAGACTTTTCCATAATGTCTTTCCTAATTTACACATCCACAGACAGTGTACAGGGATAATTTTCTGAATATTATCAGCTCTTATTTTATAATCACATAGTGCATGTGTAAACTTAAATCATACATTTGAAATGAGACCAAAATGAACTAGAATACTTCATAAGGCAGAGAAAGTGAATTTACAGATCAATGTGTTTAATGGGTCTTGTATTAAAAATGTATGCTGTGTAATATCAATTCACCATTTGAAACACTTAGATAAAATAAAATGATAATAACAACAATAACAAAAATATACTTTGTGTACTATAAAATCTGGCCTACATTAGAGAGCTCTAAGAAAAATAATAAAATATCCTTCATCCTCAGATGCTTCCAAACTCATAATGAGGCCAATTAATCTCAGCACAGTTTTGTTCAGTTTTAACTGAATGCAGTGAATTGAATGATGTAAAAAGAATGATAGACTTTTCTGCCCTCCAGGAGATCTCAACTTACTGACAGGGGTGTGGGAGGATAATAATGCAACTAAAAACTCTAATGAGCAATGTAGTAGCACAAAGAAATTTCAAGACGAGAACAAGGAGGGTGAATTTAACTCTTATATGAGTGGTTCAATATGGAAAGGTCTTATAAAGTGACTATTTTTGTAGAGGATCTTGAAAAATAAGTTGATGTTTACTAAGCAGACATTGCTATAGTGATGTGAACAGAAGATGGATGTGTGGTCTTCTGACGGGAGAGGATAGAATGAAAAAAAAATCAAGTGACAAAATTCAGGATTGTCTACTGTAGCTTGGGCATGGGAAATGTGTTGCGTGTGTGTGTGTGTATGTGCACACGTGTGTGTACATGCACAGCACTGTGCTAGGTTTAACAACTGTTGTCTGTGTCTAAAACTACAAAAATAAAAAGCAATCTGATTTATTATGTTTGCTTAGTTCTTTGGTATCACTGCCCACCATCTCTGATGCTACTGAATGCATATTTGGGATGAGATGCACCAAACAGTCTTTTATGTATGAATTGATTTCAGTTTACCAGAATGTTTTCCTTTATGTGTGTGTCTGTATTTACATGTATCAGGGACAGAGAAGAAGTAAAGGAAGGAGTGAGAAGACATAACATTTAGCATTGAGATCAGGTACGTATAACCGAAAACTATTAAAAAAATACAAATTAATTTTTAAATCACATAAAAAATAATCTGAAGATAGCAGTCCAGAGCTCGTATGGTGGTTTCTAGAGAGATCCAGTGTTCTTCTATCTACTTTGTTGTATTTATAAATCAGCTTCAAAATATATTTTTTAGAAAACCTCTTGATCCAAAAGTGTCAATTATCATGCATGTTTGACAGGCTGGAAAATATAAGTTTAAAAAAATAAAAAGAAAGAAAAGCACAGAGGTGCAAATTTGTATAAGATAATTTTTAGAATACCTATCTGAGGTAGGAGGTAGAGCTTAACTCCAGAGGCAGAGCTCTGACACTGGACCAAATTGAGAACTAGGTCTAAAACAGGTCTGGGACAGAAGACAAGCCTACCAGGGTGCCATGTAAGTTTGTCATTGCCATGGCAACACCAGGAACTTATTGCCCTTTTCTATGGCAATTTGACAACCCAAAAGTTACCACCATTGTATCTGTCAGGGTTCTCTAGAGGGACAGAAGTAATTGAGTGGGCATATATATAAAGGGGAGTTTATTAAGTATTAACTCATACAATCACAAGGGCCCACAATAGGCCATCTGAAAGCTGAGGATCAAGGAAAGCCAGTCAAAGCCCTAAAACTGAAGAACTTGGAATCAGATGTTTGAGGGCAGAAGCATCCAGCATGGGAGAAAGATGTAGTCTGGGAGGCTAGGCTAATCTAGTCCTTTCATGTTTTGTTTTATTTTGTTTTGTTTTGTTTCTGCCTGTTTTATATTTGGGCCACGCTGGCAGCTGATTAGATGGTGCCCACCCAAATTAGGGGTGGGTCTCCTTTACCAGCCCACTGACCCAAACGTTAGTCTTCTTTGGCAACACCCTCACAGACACACCCAGGATCAACAGTTTGCATCCTTCAATCCAATCAACTTGACACTCGGTATTAACCATCACAACCCTCATACTAGAAAATTCTGCATAAACTTCCCATTAATTTGCATATGATTAGAAGTTGGTATAAATGTGACAGCAGAACTACCTCTGAACTATTACTCGGGGCACACTGTCTATGGGGTAGCCCTGCTCCATAAGGAGCAGTACCTCTGCTGCTGTTATACATTGCCGCTTCAGTGAAACTTGCTGTTTAACACCACTGGCTCACCCTTAAATTCTTTCCTGAGTGAAGCCTAATTTCGGGACTTGCCCATTCTGCACCTTCCAGCAACCATGAAGTGATGAAGACAGTGAGAATTAGAAGTTCGCAGACTCTTGGTCTGACAAATAGTTCCCTACAGTTGTAGACCAGTAGCCATCTGAGTATGTTTTTGGTGTCTCCATTACTGGGTAGCTTTGCTGACAAGTCAGAGCCTCTGAGGTGTCCCCTTGGGCAATACTATTTGACGTTTCCCTTCCACCATTCCACAGCCATCATTTATTTAGCCCCTTTCTGCCCAATCCTTGTTCTATATGGAATTTAAGCTCAACATCCAACTCTTCATTTGTAGCTCATAACCCACTTTTGTAACACATTGCCCTCTATATTTTATAGAAAGTGGAAGATTAAAAGGAAAACATATTGTGGGCCCAGTTGCTTTCCTTCTTGTTAGACTTAGAAAAAGTTCTGCCCCTAATAAAAGTTATTGTTAGTCATGGAGACAATGAGAAGTACCCCAGAGGACTTGCCACTAGAGTATCCTTGAGGCTATTGGAACAAATTCAAATTCAGTTTAAAGAAAAATAAACCCATCTCTATTGCAACACCATTTGAATTCAATAAAAATTCAAAAACCAACAGATTGGTCCTAAATATGGTTCTATATGTTATAATGACATGTTACCATTAGACTTACTTTGTGAATAAAACAGAAAATGGGAAGAGGTCCCTTATGTACAGGCTTTTATGGCTCTTTACTGGCTCACATTACTTCCGGGCACCAGAAATCCATGCCTAAGGGATGCCTTCCTAGCTGCTCTCCTTGAAAGACCTACACCCTCTGCAGGGTGTCCTCATTCCTCCAATTCTGAGGGGGGCCAAGCTGTTCTTTAATGAAGGATTCCATCCCAAAGTCGTCAGAACCACCCACCTCTTAATCAACTAGCCCCAACCTGTACCTCTTGCTTCCCAAGAAAGTAAGCCCAACCAGTACCACCAGAAGTGGGGCCCCATATCAACCCCTAAAGTCAAACCTGTGTCCATTGTGGAAGGTAGCTAAAGGAAGTGAGGAAACACTTAGAATATTTATGCCATTTTCTATGTCTAATTTAGCTTTATACAAGGAAAATCTGGACAGTTTTCAGAGAATCTGGAAAATGTATAGAGGAGTTTGTTAAGTTTACCATATTCTTTGATTTAACTTGTCATGACTTACAAATATTGTCATCTGCTTCCTATGCTGTGGGAAATATGTAAAGAAAAAAAAATGTGTGGTTAAGTCAGTTGGTTATGACAGGTTAGAGAAATAATTCAGGGAAAATATGAAAAATCCACTTTGTTTCAGGATCATTTGATTGAGGCATTCAGGGAATATACTAATGCAGGCCCAGCTGCCCAGAAGGGCAAGCTCTCCTTGGGGATATATTTCTTTACTCAATCTCCCCTGACATTAGGATGAAGCTACAAACACCGCAATAAGGCCTCAAACACCTATGAGCCAACTCTTAAATGTAGCCTTTAAAGTTTATAACAATAGAAACAGGGCAAGGGAGAAAAAAAAAATAGCCAAAAAGTACAATTGCAAACAGTTAATTTAAGCCACCTACCCCCTCAGGGTTACCCATCTCAAGAAAATACAGCAAAATCAGCATCTGGAATGCCCAGGCGAATGTCCCTGACTCTCTGGACCCTAAGCCAGAATCACTCTACCTACTATAAGCAAGGTGATTGGCAGTGGGAATGTCCGAACTCTCCCTGGTGAGAGAGAGAAAAAAAATAGACCCCCCCCCCATCAATATTAGAGCTGACCTTCTTGCACTGGTCCCAAAGAGCTGCCTTGCTCAAGTGAGTGTACTGGGAGTCTTGGATTCTTGCCCCACAGACAGCTTCCCACGGTAGCAGACAAGCAGCTGCCCAAACATGTTTCTTTGGTGTCTCCACTGCTGGCTGAGCTCTCTAGTGGCTTAGTGACTCCAGAGTCTCCCCTTGAGCAATGCTGTTTGCCCCTTCCTTTCCTTATTTGATGCTATGAGATATTTTTCCTGTCTCTTCCTGTTTTCCATACCCACTGGGACAAATAAAATTTGTCCAGGTAGATGGGTCCCAACTTTTTTAATTACTTGAATTCAGTTTTCTTGTATAGGTCTTTTTATTTAATGTGCTTGTTTAGGTGTACATAAAGGTATTGCAAAATGTATTGTGTCTAGCTAACATATATTATCAAGTTGACTTATAAATAAAAGAGTATGCACAAATTAAATAAAACTAGTCAGAGCTTATTAGCTTGAAGAGAATGTTATGTATTCTGAAATTTAACCTTGAGATAATTTACGTAGGTATTGCTGATGTTCATAGGCTTCCAAATAGTTAAAATGGCTTTACATGGTGACTAGTTTCACATGGTATCTTGGTTCTTGGAGGTGCTCTAGTTACACCTGTGAAAAGTGAAAGTGGAATAGATACTTAATGATCTTACTGTGTGGTTTAAAGTCTTAAAAATGACAGAATGGCTGGGTGCGGTGGCTGACACCTGTAATCCCAGCACTTTCAGAGGCCAAGATGGTGAATCAACCGAGGTCAGAAGTCCAAGACCAGCCTGACCAACATGATGAAACCCCATCTGTACTAAAAATACAAAAATTAGCTGGGCAAGGTGTCACGTGCCTGTAATCCAAATACTTGGGAGGCTGAGGCAGGAGAATTGCTTGAACTTGGGAAGTGGAGGTTGCAGTGAGCTGAGATTGCACCACTACACTCCAGACTGGGTGACAGAGTGAGACTCTTTCTCAAAAATAAATAAATACATAAAAATAAATAAATACATTAAAATTAAAAAGACAAAATAATTCTCATCTACAGAATGCCAATGTCTGGTGGGCAGTTCAAAATTTCTTCCTTCCTAGGTTTATATAAAATGTACCAAAGAATGGTATTCTTTATGAGGATAAAAATAATTTTTGTCTAATATAGAAATTATTGAAAGGAAGGTTCAAATATGAAAAAACTGGTGAATAGAAAAGGGAGATGTAAAGAATGTTTTGAATAGAAAATGTATTTTTTACAAGGAATTGTATAAAGAAATAGTAATTTTACATGAGGAGAGATCTTGTATATTAAATTTATGTCCTAGAGTAAAATGGCTGATTATTTAAGTAAGAGGTACTATAGGACAAGCCAGAAAGTTCAAGCATGTTGTAGATGGTCCATGTTCATAATGATAAGATTTATAAATGGGAATTTATGAAAAGTTTCAAAGGAAATTGTCTATTATAGACTTCCTAAAAAATGGTCTATATATCACAAACAAGTTTTCTTAAGGTATTAATTTGCTAAATTACCCGAAATTTTTATTTTCAATCTTGTAATCTATTTTTTAAAAGCTGCTCAGATTCATGTAACTCTTTCACATTTTGTCATCACCTCCTGTGAATTTTTCTTCTCTCATTTATGACTGCTCTTGTAGCCTGATGCTAAAGTGTTTTGTCTTAGAGGTTGATGGGAGCAGTGTTTTCTCCCAGTATAGCTTGAATCTATGCTCTTGGTTATCCTTGATGTATAACCTTATTTTGGCTTTTGGTTTTTGACTTTTATTTCACTTAGAAGCGTTTTGGAGGCTGGTGGGAGCTTGCCCAATTCCATTACTTTTGTCTAGGAGAGGGGCATCTGTTTGGTCTGTTGGGGATTATAAGTTTTGATGTTTGTTTTATATTCTCCCTTTTGGTAAAAGTGTAACAAAGGCAGTGTCAAGTTTTATACTAAAAACTTGGAACAGAGGTAAATATATGTTGGCAACTCTTGCCTCTCCAGGGGTCACTGTCTATAACCCCATAAGAGCCCAAAATATGAGAAGTAAGTGAGCAATAGGAATAATTCTAGCAGGAATCAGGGCAGCTATTCAGAGCCCAAAATATGAGAAATAAGTGAGCAATAGGAATAATTCTAGCAGGAATCAGTGCCCTGAGGTGGCTTTGTCTACCATGAGTCAACCCTAAGGAACTAGACTCAAATCTTGGAAACCTCAGCCACCAACACAAATCTGGCACTAAAGGGAATTCAAGAGTCACTAGACTCTGGCAAATGTAGTTATTGATAACAGACTAGTGTTGGATTATTTACTAGCCAAGTAAGGTGGAGTCTGTGCAATTATTGCTAAAACCTATGCACATATATTAACAACTGTGGACAAGTTGAGATTAACATTCAAAGACCTATGAGCAAGCTAACTGGTTACATAAATATATATAGGGCCCTGACCCCAACTCTATCTGGTTAACAATTTAATGTACCTTCCAAGGTCTCTCCTAGGACCTTTAGTAGCTGTCTTGTTATTACTAATCTTTGGCCCTTGCTTGTTTAACTTCGTGTTGAAGTTTGTGTCTTATCGATTACAACAGTTGTAGGTAAAGACAACGCTGACACAGGCCTCCCAACCCCTCCCACCTGCTTACCTGGAGAAAAAAATCATACTGCCTCTGGGACCCTTAGATTAGGTATCCAGAAATTTTTAGTCCTTCGATGCTAGGCAGAGCTTTTGCCCATAAACTCAACAGGAAGCAGTTATGCAATATGGACTTCCGCCCTTCTGCAGCACTCTTAAATTTAAGGAAGAGCTTCTAATCTCTGAAGGGGGTGTGAGGTAGGAGGTAGAATTGGACTCCAGAGGTGGGGCTCAGACAATGAACAAAGTTGAAGACAGGCTAAAGCAGGCTGAAGGGCCGTCTCCCCATGAGAGATGCGTACCAGTGGGCCATGTCAGTTTGCCATTGGCATGGCAACACCTGGAAGTTACCACTCTTTTCCATGGCAATGACCCATTGACCTGGATGTTATCACCCTCATCCTAGAAATTTCTGCATAAACCATTCCTTAATTTGCATATAATTGAAAGTGGATATAAATATGACTATAGAACATGGCTCTGAGCTGCCACTCTGAAAACACTGTCTATGAGGTATAGCCCTGCTTGGCATGGAGCAGTACCTCTGTTGCTGCCATACAGCTGTTTCAATAAAAGTTGCTGTTTAACACCACCATCTCGCCCTTAAACTTTTCCTGGGTGAAGCCAAGAATCTTCATAGGCTAAGCCCCAATTTTGGGGCTTACTTGTCCTGTATTACATTCATACTTCTATTTCTATCTCATGGTCCAGATCTTCATCATATTGACTGTCTAATGCAAAAAAGACTCTAAAATGGATATTTTAGGTTTGAAAATGTTTGCCTTAGAGAAAAATATTTAAAGAAGATCTATAAAGGAAGTAAATACAGTATGGTAGCATTTAGTATCTGCCAAAATACATTATAGTAAAAGAATAAATTAGAAAATAAACAAGTGTGAGAATTAAACATCAGTAAAGGAAATTGAATATGATGCCATCTATCTATGAAATTTTCATCTTAATTCCATTTTATGTTGCTGCTTACCACTGGTGAGAATATTTGATTAAAGAGGCATAGAGTTTGTTAATTGAAATAACGGTTGAATTGTCTTCTGGGACAATTTCTTAGTCTGTTTGGGCTACTATAATAAAATATCATAAACTGCATTACTTATAAACAATAGGAATTTCTTCTCATAGTTCTCAAGTTTGAAAAGTCCAAGATCAAGGCACTGGCAGATTTTGTTTCTGCTGAGAGCCCGCTCCCCAATTCAGAAAAGGTATTTTCTCTCTATAGCCTTACATGGTGACATGACAAAGTGGCTCTCTGAAGTCCCTTTTAGAAGGGCATTAATCCCAACCATCTGAATTAGCCCTTTGCAGGCAAGAAAATGTGATTGTTTTTAGATTTTGAAAACTATAATAAATATAACACTGGCTCTATCTATATACAAAATATCTTACTTTTGTGTCATTAAAATTAAATGAGTTGTGATGGCCAAGGCATAACACACATTGCCTTACTACTTTAGCATGGAACTTAGATTTTAGAAAAATGACTATGCAGTAGGAAGGACTAAGAAGATCATGGAAAATGAGAGATGGAGGACTAGAAGGAGTGACAATTAGAAGGAAAGAGAGAACTTTCAAACTATGTGACGATGGCAAGAAATGGCATGTGTATCCGTGATGATATAACAGTAAAAATTATTTTTTACTGTTGTTAACTTTACTCAAAGCACTTATGACATTACTGTCATAAGTGAGATCTCATATATCTACCCTGAAGTCCCTGGAAGTGTTTGAGGGCAATAGAAAAATAGTAGAATTTAGATTTTCATTTTAGAAGACTCATTCTGGTGTCAGAGTGTATAATTCATGCATTTTGAATGAGTAGGCACTGGAGGCAGGAAGATGGTAAGGAATCAAATTCAGCAATTCAGGAAGAAAATAATGAGCTCCAAATTAGGACACCAATATTGCAAAGGGAAGAATGGAAGTTAAAAATTCTTGTCAAGTTGTATCACTAGGATTAGCAAGTAATTGGCTGTGGAAATTTGAAGAAAATATATCTAAAAATTTATCCATGGGTCATAGGGTAGAAGACAACATTGCTCATCAAGATAGAGAATACATTGGAAAGAAACATTTGTCAGTGAAAGAGGTACAATCAATCTGATTCATATTTATTTTTAATTATTTGCTAAATATCCAAATAGAGGCATTCTGTAATTACTGGAGAAAGAAATATAACTGTCAAACTCAGGTTAGAAATACAGATATTTTAAATGTCTCTGCTAGAAGAACAGATTGTTCCTGGAGGTCAATGTCAAAGAAGAATATGTGGCAGAGAAGAAAAAAACTTAACAGGAGCAAAGCCTAAAATCTGGGGAAATCTTTATTAGAAAGACAGAGAAAAGAGAGCTGCAAAGAGATTGAAAAAAAGCAATGAAGCAGTCATAGGAACAATATGGCATAACATTTTAAATTGGCATAACGTTTTAAATTTTGAATATTCTGACAATTCGTACTTTTATTCTCATTAAAAGAAAAGACAGATGTAAGTAAACCAATAAGCACGATTGAATCTATGAGGGTGACTGATTGTATGCCTCAAAAATGACGACTCTGGATATTTGAAAAGATAAGGAAAATCAGAGGTTCAGAGAACAAGTTGTTGTGGGATCTCTGGGGTGTCGCTTTTCTGGCCAGAAACCTCTGTGGTCGGTGGCGCTTTTGCCCTTCTTTTGCTTGGGCGCACTTGACTCGTTTAGCCCATTCAGCCTGGCAGGCTGTGCTCAGCTCATGCTACTGGCCTGGATCCCACACCTGCCAAGGGCGAACCAGGCATAGAGCGCAAGGGTTGGTGAGCGAGCGAGCATAGGGTCTGACCACTGTGCACAGTCAGGCATGCTAGCTGCTGCAATGGGGCAGGCAGCATCAGGTGCACCTGCAGCAGGTGCCGAGCGATGGGGCAGGCAGCAAAGGGCACCTCCAGGCCAGTGCCGAGCCACTCTCAGCCCCGCCTGGGCTTCCCCTCTTGCGCTCTCCGTGCCCAAAGTGTGGAGGGAGCCTAGGCGGCAGGGGGCTGGCGTGTCAGCGCTGCCCCAAGTTTGTGCACACCCAGCCAGGTTGTGACAGTGCCCAGGTACAGTTTCGAGCCCACTCCAAGATCAGAGCAGGTGCCGGGAGGAGGGGAGAGGTCAGGCAGTGGAAGCAGACACCGCTAAGCCTGCAGCGAAGGGGGACCCTCCCGGGACCCCAACGTTGCAGACTGATTAGACATTTGGGTCCCCGCCTGGGAGAGTAGCTGCAGCTACCCGGAGAGCTGCCACTCCACCAACTCAGAAAGGGCGGGGCACCTGCTTGTCCCTGGCTCCTGCTGGCTCTATAGAGCATGCAGCCCCAGTCGCGCTTCTGAAATCCAAGCCAGTGCCATCGGCGGGGAGAAGCCAGGCAACGGGAGTAGGGCCTTCTGAGCCTGCGGGAGTAGAGGGGTCTTCCCGGGCCCCCAAGAGCGCAAGTCTGGAGCCCGAGTCTGGAGCCGTGGCAGGATGGCTGCAGTGGCACCTGGGAAGGGCGAGGGTCCTGCCTGCTCCACGGAGCCTTATAGCCCTGGCAGCGCCTCCCCATTGTGGCTGGTTTCTTGGCAGTGGCCATTTTAAAGGGCCACTGCTGCCATCAAAGTGGCTAGAAGTCAGGGGCCTCAAGGATGATTTGGTATTCAACAGTAGGAACAAAGGCAAGTCCCCATTCCGTGGTCTACCCTGCCTCTGCAATGACTTTTCTTCTAACACTTTCATATTTCATTGTCAAATTTTAAAGTCCTGGAAAAGGAAATGGTTGCCCATCTGTGCAATGCATGTCTGCTCTATGACTGTGCTTAGAGAGGGAGCTGGAAAAACTGGCTCCCTGCGGTTCTGAAGGCAGCACAGCTTCCTTTGTTACTGCACACAATGGGAAATTCCACATGAGGGAGATAATGTGTGAGGGGTGTAGACAGAGAAACTAGGAATGTTAATGATATGCTGAGTGTTTATAATGCGCCACACACAGAGCTGCAGGATTAACATGCATGTTCTGAGATAATTATCACAATTTGTGTGGCTTTATTATTCTCAAGGCACGCAAAAGGAAACTGTACTTTAGAGGATTAAATACTCTTTCTAAGGTCACACAATTTATAAATGGTGCAAGAATGAGAACTCAGCAAGTTTAACTCTGTATACAAATTGGACCCTATTCAGGGCACTTAAACTTTAACAGTTCTCTATATGATTAACTTGCTTCCGATATTTCAACTAATTAGTGACTGAATTGTAACTAAAAACTTGTTAATTAATATCAGTATCAGGGGGTATATAACAAAATGTTCTCTACCAAGTAATTGAAAATAGGGGAGTAAGAACTTGTGCTCAAAATAAAGTCATGAATTAAATATTTAATGGTTCTGGGCATAAATAGGTCTCAGGATATTAAGTAAGATTTGTCTGTAGCTTTATAATTTTGGTCAATATCAAAATAAAGAAGTCAGGAGAACGTAAGTTCCTCACCTAAGTTGAGGGCATATAAAAGGAAGTAAGAAAATTGATTTAAAAAAGATTAAATACTGGATGTTTACTTTGAGTGCATGGTTGAGCATTAAGCACTTTTATTTTCTTTCTTTTATTGAAAGCGCAGGTGTGTACTTCCTTCCTGTCTGTCTCCAATCAAGTAAAGGACTGATTTAAAGAGAAATGTTTCTAAAACATGACCTGTGTCCAGTGGAGATTGTGGAATAAAGAGATGAGTGCCAGGACTATACATAGGACTTGATGTGGTTACCTGTGATAAGAGGATGCAGAGAGCAGCTTGGACTTCCAGATTCTGGCAGTTCTTCTCAGGACTCAGGTGGACCCCATGGAAGTTAGCTAAGTTTGAATTACCTAGAAAATATACTGGCCCTAGTAAATCAGCTACCAATGGGAGTCATCATATCAAAAAAAACTACTGGGGAGTGTGTGAGAAAGGCCATCCAGAAGAAAATGAATCTCTTGTATTAGAAAGAAATGTGGTGGAAGTTTTCCGAGACAGCCTCAAAAATTCACAAAAGAGCTTTATAAGGCAGAACACTGAAGAGATTCCACACCTCTTTAGTGGAAACACAGGGTCCTTACTCCCCCTTCCCAGTGCTTCCTTTTGTCATTTTTGGACCACGAGACTAAAAGTAAAGGTGAAAATGAGCTAAACATGATAATCCTATCATGCCACACTCCCTTCCCACTGCAGTCTCATAAACCCAAGTTGGGAGCAACTGAGGTTTGAACCTTAGACTTGACTGTGCCTCTTTAATATCTGTAATCGACACAGTGTGTTAGTAAATGAAGGTGTGCAGAAAACTCAGAGATATTCCTGAGATTCTGAGGAATCTCAGGGTGATGTGACAGAAGGTTTTTTGACAGAACATACTTAAAAGACAAGTGAGAAAAACAAAAATTAAATTTGACTTCTAGCTTACTTTGGCTCATTCAATAAGTTGGCTTTAAGTATGAAAGAACAACTGAAAAAGAAAATCTCCTTCTCATTCTGTGAAGTATGACCATAAATAAACTGAATTTGAAAACATATATAAAGAAAGAATAGGCCGACAATGAGAAATGGAGATGGACATGCATGAGATACAATATTTGCAAATGATGTTAGAAGACAATATTTCTAAGAAGATAAGAGAGAGAAAAGATGGGGTCAGGGGTATGTAATTAAATAAATAATGGAATAGAAAAGTGATTATATCTACAATTTATCAAGTGCTTACTATGTGTGAGGCACTCTGCTATGCATTATGATGGAGTCACTTTTAAAGCTATGAAAAATAACACAAAGTAATTATTGCTATTCCCATTGTACAAAATAGGAAACTGAGTCACAGAGAGGTAAGTCAAAGTTAAGGCTAGTAAATGTCAGCAGAGATGCATACAAAGAAATAATAATTAAAAACTTATCTTTTGAAGCAAAATACGTGAGCACCAGGTCCTAAGAGGACAGAATAGAGACATTGAATTCTAAAAAAGGATTTAGTTTGGCCTTTTGGCCAATGTGTTTAATCAAGCTAACCCCATTTTTCATTTCATTGAGTCTGTTGAAAATTAAGCTTGATCTCATTAATGTTGTTTAAGTTGAATGCTTTTGGTGAAAAAATAACTCCATTAAACCATAAAGACACAATTAGTGAAATGTATTAAATGTGATGACAATGTGACGGATTATTTCTATAAGCATACCCAGCTTATAGACTCCAATGAATATTGAACTTTACAGTATTAACTTTGGAGGAATAGAACATATTGTAATGAAGCTCTTTTAGTTGAAAACTATTTTTTGTCTTCTCTTCATTTTGAATTCAGCTCAGAGTGGTTTTCAAAGCATATTAAACATATCTTTCTAGAAAAATAATATTTAACCCAGAATTGTCCTCCAATGCTTTTGGCATGTTTCTTGACATTGAATACATTTTTTAATTAGAAAACTACACAAATATTGAAGGCATTTATAAGACTGATATGTGACTTCTAAAGAGATATTTAAGGGCCGGGTGCAGTGGCTCAAGCCTGTAATCCCAGCACTTTGGGAGGCCGAGACGGGCGGATCACGAGGTCAGGAGATCGAGACCATCCTGGCTAACATGGTGAAACCCCGTCTCTACTAAAAAATACAAAAACTAGCCGGGCGACGTGGCGGGCACCGGTAGTCCTAGCTGCTTGGGAGGCTGAGGCAGGAGAATGGCGTAAACCCAGGAGGCAGAGCTTGCAGTGAGCTGAGACCCGGCCACTGCACTCCAGCCTGGGCGGCAGAGCGAGACTCCGTCTCAAAAAAAAAAAAAAAAAAAAAAGAGATATTTAAGAGAAATATTCCACAAATAGTTTGAATAATGGTAGCATCACCAATAGAAGCTTATAGCCTACCAGCTAATTACTCTGAATAGAAAGCATTCAGAATGTATTTGAAAAATATCAGCCATGGAATTTTATATTTATAATTTAGCAATAATTTACTTATTGAGTAATATTAAATACATGTTTATGCATCTAATAATAATGGTTTGATTGTAATCAAGAGCTTCGCTACATTAAGATTATAGCATTAGACCAGAAATGTACTTTGAGATTACATATCATTTCTATAAACAAACAAAATCTTAACTTTAGAAAGGAAAACGTTTTGTACTATTATGGTGTCTGCAGAATTACATGCAATTGCACACAATTGGCAACAATTTGATGAAATGTGAAACTACTGTAGTTTTATTTATGACCATTTTGCGAATATTGTATGGTCATTTTTAAGAAGAAAAAATGACACATGGAAAGTTGAATGGCAGAAAATGCATAAAACATTTAAAGAGTGGTTGGTTTGTGAGACAGATTGATGGATAATTTTCCTTTTCATTTATTTTCTTTTCTTTCCATATTTTCCTCATGTTTTCAAATATTACAGTGTGGTCCAGCATCATGTACTACCAAAATGAGAAAATATTAATATTCAATACCCAAATAAAAATAAAGGGGATGTAATTGCACAGGCTGTGACTACTAGGAAGTGAAAAAGATGAGAGCCACTTAAAGGTCACCTATCACAGTCTGTCCTTTGTCACCCATGATTCATGTCATTGCAATATCCAAAATATATTCAGACCCTTCCAAGGTTTTCAAAAGTCTGCTCCAATTATACTATCTGCTTAAAACTGAGAATCTCATTTTCTGTATTAGGTCTAGGTATGAATGAGGCTTCCTGGTTCCTTAACTAGTTCTTCTTGAGTGAAGTTTCACTTGTTCCCTACCTTTGAAATTAAAGAATATTATGTACCTTTTAAGCTACTCAGTAGAAAGAATGGAAAAGACAGAAGATAACTCTTCCAGACAGTCTTGGAATAGGAACAGATGGAAACACAAAGGAATCACTTTACAGATGGGAACAGCTGTAAGCACAAAGGAATCACTGACTCATGTCAATCCTGGTATCCGGTGAGGCAAATGCTGGACATTTTTGGATAGGATGCAAGTCCCTGGAATAATTTTTCATTGCTTTTGTGTTACCCTTTGAATTTATGATTATGCCCTCTGAGTTATCCAACCCTCTCCATGCTTCTTTTTGCATGTGTTTGCTGCTGAGCAGGTCTTTCTGCCTGATTTCTGCCAGTGTTATTCAGAGGGTCCAAAGGACTCTTTTCAGTCTGTGAAAAGACTGTCTTCCTCAGTAAATGCTGGTGATATTTCTGAATATCTACTTCTTCTAACAATGTGTATGTCTTCTGTGAACCTTCTTGGGAAACACTCCATTAGACAAAAGCCTCAACTACAGATCTTTTCTTCCTACCTTTGCCTTCTTCTGAGATAGAATGCCCTTATCGTAAAAGGCCTCATGTTGAATTGGCAGGTTCTATGATATATACCTTATACCTTTAAAATCTTAGGAAGACTTCTGGTTTTGGCTTTATTTTTAGACCATGATCTTCTTGCAGGGCTCTGGATTTTATCTTTGCTTGGAAGTCATGTCTTAACTTTATTATCAGATAGCTTTTGAAGAGGCTATACAATAATATATTGATAAAAGAAAAACATCAGCTGAATTCAATTTAAATGAGTTTAATTCAGTGATGAATGATTCACGAATCAGGCAGTCCCCAGAATCACAGCAGATTCAGAGAGACTCCAGGGGTGCCTTGTGGCTAGAACAAATTTATAGACAAAAAAGGGAAAGAACGTACAGAAATTGGAAGTAAGGTATTGAAACAGCTGGATTGGTTACAGGTTGGCCTTTGACTTATTTGAACACAGTTTGGACACTCAGCATGTATAAGTGGTTGAAGTATGGCAGTCGAGACTGGCCAAGACTTAGCTATTGTTACAAGTGCATACTCCTAAATTAGGTTTTCAGTCTTGTCTACTTAAGTTATATTGCAGTTTGACCACAAAGATTCAAATATAGAAATACAGAGTCCTTCTCAGGTCATTTTTAGTTTGCTTTAACAATATGAATGCTGTAATAGAGTATGCGAAGAAGATTTTCAAAACTATCAATTTGACTCTCTTATTTAGTAGCGTTTCCTCTGATTTATCTGTCTCTTCTCACATTTTATTCTACAAAGTGAAAAGTTAGGTAACATGTTCAAGAATTTTTTTTTTTCTTTGAGACAGAGTCTCACACTGTCACCCAGGGTGGAGTGCAGTAGCTTTATCTCAGCTCACTGCAACCTCTGCCTCCTGAGTTCAAGCAATTCTCCTGCCTCAGTCTCCCCAGTAGCTGGGATTACAGGCACCTGCTGCCTAGTCCAGCTAATTTTTGTATTTTAGTAGAGATGGGGTTTCCCCATGTTGGTCAGGGTGGTCTTGTTCTCTTGACCTTCTGATTGGCCCGCCTCGGCCTCCCAAAATGCTGGGATTACAGGCATGAGCCACCATGCCTGGCCAATAATTTGCTTAAAAATATTAGATGACCCAGTTCATTAGGCCCATTCCTAGTTTACAATACTTCATGCAAGATTTATACCACTACATTACAAGGATCCCCTTTGTTACCATTTCAATAAGATAGTTATCACTGTCCATTAAGCCCTTATCAGCATGTTCGAGATTAAAATCTACAGCATGTTCTAGCTACTTCGACATTTTGCAAACAATTTCTTTAAAGCTCATTGTTCAGTTCCAAAGCCACTTCCATATGTTAGGGGTTTGTTACTGCTACTTATTACAACCAAAACCTGTATTAGTTATTAATTACTAGATAATGCATTATCAGCCAACTCTTAGTATCTTACAATTTCTGTGAGATAGGGCCAGAAATCCAGGTGTATCTCATGATAAAACTGAAGAACTCAGCTATGTGCTGAGTCTGTCCAAACTTCTGCTCTAAGAGACAAGCAAACTTTAGCGTGGTTTCTTGCAGCATAAGGCTGTGCCCCTAGGATGACCCTGGTCTCCCTCCTCCCAAGTTAAATCTCTGCCTGAGAAAGCTCAATGATACCAAGAGAATTTGCTGTTTGTTCTAGCCAATACCTGACGATAGGCCCCTGATTTCCTTTTCTTAGAGCATTTACTAAAAAGGACTTAGAATCATAAATTCTTTATCTACCTCTTTGAGGTTTACGTGCATCTCCTATAACTCAGAAGTGTCTTTCTGAAGAACCTGAAAGCCATTCCTTTGAAATGAATTCATAAGAAAGGGTAGGGCCTTGTCTCCCAGCCTTTGTGGTAGAATTTGATTCTTGACTTCAATAATTGCCAGCTAGAGAGCAGACACAGCTGGCCTATCCATTAACACTGACCAAACCTTTGTAACTTTCAACTTCTCTGATTCTACCTGATCCCTACTTGTCCACCTCCCACATTCTCCCTTTAAAACACCCAGTTACCTCCACACAAATTGGAACCGAGCTCAGCTTTCCCCTCCTGTCAGTAGTTACTGAATAAAATGTTTTCAATACTTCAGCTAATGTCTGGCTGTGTTTATGTTTAACGCTTAGCTAGGTGTCTCACATAGTTCTCTCATGAGGTTATTGTCGCCTGGAGCTTTCGTTTCATTAGAGATTCAACTGAATGTGTGTAGGAGGAGGGATGGTCTGAGCTGAAATTCATTCATGTATTTTTGGCACTTCCTTGCCATTTGTTTCGTGATATGAAACATGGCATTCCCTGGGGTGAGAATTTTGAGAAAGTACAGGTTAAAGAGGGTCTAAGGGCTCTATTGTATGCCCAAAATGGAAGCCAGTCTAATTTTACGAGTGACATCTCATACTTTCTGCCTTCTTCTGTTAGCAGTGAGTAAAAAGTATTTATCATACTCAAGAAGGGAGCACGAAAAACTAGAGGGTGGGTGTCACTGAGAGCCTTCTTAGAGGTTGGTTACCACTGTAACCACTCCATCTAATGAATTCACTTCTTGTACTTCATGTATGGAAGACATGACATGACTCACCTTAATGAAGTTGAGAGTCACTGGAGCTTGTCTCTGGAAACAACTGAGTAGCAACTCCAAGTTATGCCACATATTTACACCATAAACAATTCACCAATTTGCTCAATTAAAATAATATAAACAAGTAGAAAATTAAAACAAACATAAAAGGTTTTGGTAGCAAATATGCTTCTTATGATTACAAAATCCTAATGCCAACTATCTTTGCTTTTTTGAGAAATCAGCTTGCTCAAATAAATAATATAATACCTACATATGTCAGTGCTTAGTAAATACTAATCATTTCTACTACTACTATGATTATTATTATCAAATAAATATGTATTATTTTAAAAGGAAAATCATTTTAAATAGTTGTTGAATGATTAGGTTTGAATCCTTTAGTAGACTTTTCTTTTTTTGTTTTTCCCCCTACAACAAAAGACTACTAAATACCTGGTTAATAAATTACACTTAAAGAGATATTACTGGCCTGGCATAGTGGTTCACGCCTGTAATCCCAGCATTTTGGTAGGCCAAGGCAGGCAGATCACAAGGTCAAGAGATCGAGACCAGCCTGACCAACCTGGTGAAACCCCATCTCTACTAAAATACAAAAACAAATCAGCCGGGCATGGTGGTGGGCGCTTGTAATCCCAGCTACTCGGGAGGCTAAGGCAGGGTAATCGCTCATACCCAGGAGACAGAAGTTTCAGTGAGCCAACATCATGCCACTGCACTCCAGCTTGGCAACAGAGCTAGACTTCGTCTCAACAACAACAACAACAACAACACAAACAAGCAAAAGAGATTACTATTAGACGGGCATGTTGGCTCACAACTGTAATCCCAACATTTTGGGAGGCCTAGGCGGGTGGATCATCTGAGGTCAGGAGTTCGAGACCAGCCTGATCAACATGGTAAAATCCTGTCTCTACTAAAAATACAAAAAATTGTCAGGGTGTGGTGCCAGGCACTTGTCCTTGGGAGCTCCCAGCTACTTGGGAGGCAGAGGCAGAAGAATCACTTGAACCCGGGAGGTAGAGGTTGCAGTGAGCCAAGATCGTGCCATGGCACTCCAGCCTGGGTGACAGAGCGAGACTGTCTCAAAAAAAAACAAAAACAAAACAAAACAAAACAAAAAAACAGAGAGAGAGATACTACTATCTACAATTTATGACAAATAAATATCTATAGCTTGTGTCTGAGTTCCTGGAACACAAGAAAATAATACTTTGCTATTACCTGAAGATACTACAATTTAAGCTTTTAAAAATTATTAAAGCAAAGCATGCATAGTATAAATATAAAAAGTAACATATATCATGACTGTACAGTTTGCTGAATTTTCACAAAACAGTGTTGTAAACAGCATACCAATTTGGAAACATATCAGTAATCCGGAAGTCCACTGAGATAACTTCTGGTCTCCATATCCCACAATGGTAACAACTAATTTGATTTCTTAAACTATAGACTTTATTTGGCTGCTTTTGAACTTTTGTATATTGCACACACTTTGTAAAGTGTGGGGCTATTATAAATAATGTTGCAATGAACATTCTTATATATACCTTTTTGGAAACATAATTTGCATTACTTTTGGGGCATATAGTAGATGTGGAATTGTTGTATGTGTACATTGTGTTTTAGTAGATGGAGGCAAAGAATGCAGGAGAACGTTTTAGAGTTTCCACCAGCATACATAATCATTCTGTTTGCTCTCTATCCTTGAAAATATTTAGTGTGATCTGCCTTTTTAGTTTTATTGCCTTCCTTTTATTAGCATATTGACATCTCATTATGGATTTAATTTGTGTAGGACAGAGACCTATTCTCTTGATAGCAGGAATGTCAAAAAACGTGTAGATATCTTTAGTCAGAGAGGACTTAAAAATGAGGACTAAAGAATAACATATAATCTTATAATTGGCAGGAAAATTTTATTTATTCAAATTTATCTTAGTTAAGAAAATATACGTGTAACAGACTATATAATAAATATTTTTTGTTTTCAACATGAAATGTACATAGACAATTATGTCTGTAATCCCCCAATTTTTTTTTTTTTTGTAAGGTTTGCCGTGGTGATTTTTAACACTTTCTCTCTTCCTTGATTTATAAACGTCGTTTAGAAGAAAAGTGTGAGGTGAGTGTGTCAAGCGTGGTTCATTTTATATTATATCTTATAGCTATCATGACGTAATATCCGGATATCGCCCATGTTGATAACTAACTCAATACCCCAAAGAAGGCTTCTCCTAACCCCAAAAAAGCTTTTCCGGGAGCTTAAGCATAATTAATGGCTCAAGAATAAAATAAAATAATTCTACAAGGGAAAATAGTCATAAAATCTTGTGTACAAATAATTAAATTCATAGTCACAGTTTTCCGTATCTCATTCATTTCTAAAATACACTCCTAATTTGAAATATTTAGTTATCTAACGTACTTATAAATGACAAATGCCAGGGTGTACATTTAGCACTAAATATGTTTATAAAGAATGAAACAGGGGGCAAAATTTCACAGGGAATGTATCTGTAGACTTATTACTTAGAGATTTTCTAAATACTTGAACTTAAAACGTATCTAAATGATAAATGCAAGCAGTCCTGAGATAGAATCCAAGCTTAACTACAGCATTCCAATGCTAGAAAAACTTTGAATCACACAATTGGGGATTAGAATAATTACCCAATATATTAGCACTTAATAATGAATAATGTGCAGAATTATGTATTAATATTAATTCCAGATTCCACTTCAAAAATTTTATCTTAGATTCTGAAAGCTCTTTAAGCAAAAAAATGTAAGTTGCCTATGATCAGAAGATGTATAAACATTAAAATACAGCTATAAAGAGATTATCATGCTAATTAATTTTTTAAAAAATACTGAAAAGATTGGTAGATAGCCTATAAGTTGATTTCACGAAAATGTATATAACCATAAAATATTCTGACAAATTATGCTAATAATTATCTGAAATAGAAATTAAAATACAAGAAAAGCAATTACGACAACGTAAAACTGAGATATGTACTTGAAAGTTAAAACTGTTCTTATTCATATATATAATTGTGTTTGACACAGAATTCCAATCAAGATATTTAGCCTGATTTTAAAGTAGACTTTCAAGCATATTTGACACTATAAACAAGGGCAGGCCTGGAGCCCGGGATTACAGTCTTTGCCAGTGATTTTTGTAATAGCCTTCAGAACATTCAGATTTAGTGTCAAAGAAAAAGTAGCTTTACTACTTTCCTTCTATCAACATGAAAGTATAATGATGTATATTGTAATGTAAATTAATTTTTATTGAGTAGCACTGTGCTAATCAATAGCTATTTGCTAACACAACTCATTTACTTTATGTCAAATTGGTCCTCCACTTAACTGTAACTTTGAAATATGGGCTACCAGGAGGACTCTTTCAGAATATTTAACTGCTATTATTAGAAACTGTTCTATTGATTTTGTGTTTTTGGATTTTTCCCACATATTTACAGCATCTTTTAGCCTGTCAAGTGCCTCATCATTTATTTCTTCATCTTTTGTTTTTGAAAATTCACAAAGAAATTAAGTTTAAACTTAGTCAGTTGAAGCCATGTAAGTGGGTGACATTGATTTGAATGGTTAAGCTTTTCCAAGGAACCACTCTTTTTTCCTTAGGTGAAATAGTAACATTTTAAATTTATAAAGTAAGTTTCTTTAATTGAAGGGTATCATATTATTTCCCTTAACATATTAATGGACTTTTAATTGAATATTTTTAGATTCAACTAGTAATAAATATGATAGTTAAGAAGTTTATTTTGCTTTAATGATGTCTTAAGTTTGTAATAGTATTTTCTTGGTTTTAAAGGAAAACAAAATGGTATAAAATGTGGCTCTTTTCTCATGACGTTTTCAATTTATTTGGGAGGTTAAGACACAAAAATTAAAGAATTGAAGAATATTTACAAGAATATTGAAATATTTAAATTGTTTCTAAATGCAAAAGCTTAATATAAGATAATACATAATTCATTGTTGGTTATAATAATGAATGGAATATTGGAACTGAGATATGAGCAGACCTTAAAACATTAATAAATGTTGACAGTATGAATAGGAGAAAAGGAGCCATTTTAATTACAGGGAGCAATATGAAGAATTTCATTAAAAATGTGAAGAACTGAAAGCAAGGAAAGCATCTTTTAACAAAATGTAAATTTACATAAAGCTTATATATATTTATTTTATA
The DNA here is from genome assembly GCF_001698545.2 of Rhinopithecus bieti. Taxonomy (NCBI): domain Eukaryota; kingdom Metazoa; phylum Chordata; class Mammalia; order Primates; family Cercopithecidae; genus Rhinopithecus; species Rhinopithecus bieti. Next base: position 257,648 of record NW_016813547.1, on the reverse strand, counting down.
TTGATATACATTTTATAAATAATGTGTATCTGTGTGCATATATAGTTTTTAAGAAACAAAGTAGGAATATTCTTGACATTGAAAATAATGAATGTAAGCATCTTTATTCTCTAGATTTTAAAGAAGAGTTGGATCCACTAAAATTTTTTTGAGCCTGGAGTATAAATATTAAACATATAGTAAGTTATCTCTGTCCATTTGTAGTACTATAACACAATACCTAACACTAGGTAATTTATAAAAAGAGAACATTGGGTCTCACAGTTCTGGGTGCTGGGAAGTCCAAGACCAAGGCACCAGCAAGTTGGGTGTCTGGTGAGGGTCCATTCCTCATTGATGGTTTCTTTTTGCTATCATCATGTGTCATAAGGGCAAAAGTTCTATCTTCATACAGCAAAAGAAAGGAAGAGTAAAATGCACTAAGGCTCTTTCTTCAGCTTTTTTTTTAATAAGAGTACTAATCCGGTTGGGTGAGGTGGGGGCTCACACTTATAATCCCAGAACTTTGGGAGGCTGAGGCTGGTGGATCACTTAAGGTCAGGAGTTTGAGATCAACCCGGCAGACATGGCAAAGACCCATTTCTACTAAAGATACAAAAAAAAAAAAAATTATCCAGGCTTGGTGGTAGGTGCCTATAATCCCAACTACTTGGGAGGCTGAGACAAGAGAATCGCTTGAACCCGGGAGGCAGAGGTTGCAGTGAGCCAAGATCTTACCATTGCACTCCAGCCTGGGTGAAAAGAATGAAACTCTGTCTCAAAACAAAACAAAACAAAACAAACAAAAAGTGCTAATCCATTTATGAGGGAAACTCCCTCATGACTTAAGACTTAATCACTCCCCCAAAGCCTCCCCTGTTAATATTTCCACCTTGGGGTTTAAGTTCCAACATATTAATTATGGAGAGGTACATGCAATTCAAATCCTAGCCCAAGTCAAAGGATATTTTAGAGGGCAGAAACAAAGAAAGCAGAAAATATTCCCAATGCTTATTTGCTAAAGTATGTATAGTAAAATAAAATAAAGACATAATCCTTCACTTTCATAACTCTAACCAAATACATAAATGAATTACATACTTTTAAACATCTATAATGTATTTTAGATCAAAACACATAAAAGACAAAATGCAAAGAGATCCAAAGACTGACAAAAATTCTTTAAAGTGTACATCTTGTTCCTTATATTCTAAATACATTCCTGGAAAGTGTGGAAAGAAAGGCCGGGCGCGGTGGCTCAAGCCTGTAATCCCAGCACTTTGGGAGGCCGAGATGGGAGGATCACAAGGTCAGGAGATCGAGACCATCCTGGCTAGCATGGTGAAACCCCGTCTCTACTAAAAAAAA
>NW_016813547.1:248039-253850 GCF_001698545.2 Rhinopithecus bieti | reverse complement strand
AAAAAAAAAAAAAAAAAAAAAAAAAAAAAAAAAAAAAAAAAAGAAAGTTGTAAAGAAAGTGGTTATGGAAAGAAAGTTGTCAGTAGTTTCAAGTACATTGCTAGAAGAAGAAATTTGCTTTAAAGCAAAAATTATTTCTGCAAATTAGAACTTAAGTTACCTCTTGTGTGTCCACCTAGATAACATAGATATTATTTCATGAAAGAAAATTACAGTTATTTGGGAGAATTTCAGTGGTAATATATGTGCCATAGTAAACTATGTGGGTATTCAGGAAGGTAAAGACTTTTTATTTATTTATTTTTTAATGAAGAGGTTTACATAATTGTTTTAAATCAATTGTCCTAGGCTACAAGAATCAATAACAAGGGTGGCACCAATACAAAGTTGGGAAGGGAGTTGTTGGGCAAATGCCTGCACAGTATTTTCATGTGTGTGTGTAAGGTTGCAATGGCCTTTGTATCAGTTTGTGTTTTTGCAATCTTTTGTGATAGTTCTTGTTATCAGGCATCCATGCATGAGAATGCTCCCTCCACGGCCTTCTCAGTTCTTTTGTCAGGATTTTTAACACAAGTGACTCCATTTTGATTCTGTCCGTTTTCACACAGTCACGTAAATGCAAGTAAATAAAGGTATTGTTGCCATGCAGGTGGGGTGCGGAAAACACATATTTTTGTGATTTTTCTAGATGAGAGGCCTACCAACCCAACGCTGTACTTACAGAACCAATTGATAGTGAAGAGACAAGGGCATTTAGGGGATCTAGATATTGAAACCTAGCTTTTTTGTCTCTTGAGTTTTAATTTGGTGCCAATTGGGGCCTTTCTTAGATGTGTTCATTAAGTAAGCTATTCAAGATAACACAGTGAGAAAATTGCTGAGCAATATTTCTACCTTAATAGCCTGATTCTGGAACCCTAAAGTTAGTCTGATGTTTACAGTTTACAAAATCCTCAGTAGAATTATCTATAAGGAAGTCCCTCAGGGCAGATGCATTACAATTCCTAGCCAGTAAGTACATAGCCTTTGTTTATACAGTCAATAATCTCTGGTAGCAGTAATGATATTTCCTATGCAAAAGGCGTATGTCTGAGTTCAGGTTTAAGTACAATCAGAAAGAAGATTCAGCACTGATTTTTGAAGAGCCAAATAAACTTTAGCGTTTCTTAAAATTTTCAGGAAAGGAAGAGTGGTTGGATTTGGATGCCTAAAGTCATTCTGCTTTTATTAATAAATATAAGATCAACTCACCATTAACAAAGCAGTCTTTCTTTTGAAAAGATAGGTATTGGGTGGAATAATGGGCCCCTCAAAAGATACATGCAAGTGCTAAACTCCCAGGAACTGTGTACTGTGATGTGATTTGGAAGAAGGGCTTTGTGGATGCAATTGAGATAAGGATCTTGAGATGAGATTATCCTTGATTTAGGGCAGGACTTAAACCCAATAACAAGGGTTCTTCTGAGAAACATAGTTGGTAGAAACACAGAGGAGAAAGCCATGTGTAGACAGAGCAGTTTGGAATTAGGCAGGAACAAAAGGAACAACTGGAACCACCACGTTGGAAGAGGCAAGGAGCTGATTCTCTCCAAGAGCTTTCGTAGGGCATTTTGTGCTGCTGACACCTCGATTTAGGACCCTGGCTTAACAATCAGTGAAGGAAAAAATTTCTTTTCTTTCAAGTCACCCTGTGTATCCTCATGTGCAGTGGCAGCCCTAATGTATGACTACAACAAGATTAAGTAACAATTAACCATTTTGGCCTTTATAATATTAGTTAAGATATTAAAAAAAGGAAATTTCTGATACTTTTTAATCTCTCACATAAACATGTAAGCAAAACATTTTAGAGTGTTGGCAACATAAGTTGATAGTTAAACTACATCAAAACTTGAATGTTGTTTTCAAGAGCCATCAAATATTTTAAATAAATATTTTTTAAAGAAAAATAAAATAAAAATAGAATAATATGTGCCACATTTTCTTAATCCAGTCTATCACTGATGGACATTTGGTTTGGTTCCAAGTCTTTGCTATTGTGAATAGTGTCACAATAAATATGCATGTGCATGTGTCTTTATAGCAGCATGATTTGTAATCTTTTGGGTATATACCCAGTAATGGAATGGCTGGGTCAAATGGTATTTCTAGTTCTAGATCCTTGAGGAATTGTCCTTTGTAGGGACATGGATGAAGCTGGAAACCATCATTCTAAGCAAACTATCGCAAGGACAGAAAACCAAACACGCACGTTCTCACTCATAGGTGGGAACTGAACAATGAGAACACTGGGACACAGGGTGGGGAACATCACACATTGGGTCCTGTAGTAGGGTGGGGGGAGGTGGGAGGGATAGCATTAAGAGATATACCTAGTGCAAATGATGAGTTGATGGGTGCAGCACCCCAGCATGACACATGTATACATATGTAACAAACCTGCGTGTTCTGCACATGTACCCTGGAACTTAAAGCATAATTTAAAGAAATAGAATAATACACATTTGACTTCCTGATTGGTAAAAATACTCTAGAGATCTTGCTTATTTGTTTTAGGCAGGTATTACTAATATTTCATTTCTTATAGGCAATACAAAGATGTGGCTATGGGTATTAATTTCAGACAATGAGGGAGAATATTGAGGCCCTGCCACTGTAAACTGTGTATCCTCAGGCAATTGTCCAACATTCTCAGAATAAAGTTACTTGTCTCTGCAAAGGCAAAATAAGACTGCCTATTGTAAAGAGGTTCCGACAACTAAATAATGTAACGTATGCACTCGTGTTCTTTATATTGATAGCAGAATAATAGTTCTTCAAAGCGGTAGAGAAATGATTGCAAAGGTCATACATAAAAAATATTTAGCAGAATGCCAGAGATAGCTATCAAAATAAATATTATTTTTCTATTATTATTACTATAATCATATTATTAGGGTGTTTCCAATTTAATTTTAACTATTTTTAAATTGAAGTCAAATAAGATAAAAGCTTTACAGGAATGTAATATATCCTTGCAGATGAAAAAACCTACATAAAGCTTATTATAACAAATAGTAAAATTTCAGAAATGATAATTTATTCCAATAAATGTAGTAGCCTTCCATTAAGTAGTTAATATTTACTAAATAATAAATCAACGCTTTGTTTGTTAATCGCTTTGATAATTATAATTACTTCTGCACATCTGTGTAGTTTATATATCTGTGTAGTTTATGTATATAACCTGAACATCTGTGCTGGTTACCTGGTCAGTTTGCTAATAGGAAGCAGAAAGGTTTAAAATATTTTTATCGTTAGCTCCTTTGTTAGGTTTCTTGAAAAAGTCCAGATAATTCATATACATGTTAGTCTAAAGTTCTTTTACTTTTTCAGATAATTAAAGAAACCATTTCTTTAGGCAGGACCTAAATGCCAGTGGAATAATTAAGTAGTAAATATTCTTTAAACATTGCACATAGTGCCATTTTTCTCACATAACAAGTTTTCAAAGTATTTTATAGAAAACTTCAAATATACTTCAATGTAGTTAAGAGAAGAGCTACAGTTTGCTAGCTAACTTACCTACTTTATTTATAATACACCTATCATAATTTGCAATTGCTCACATATTGGGAGAAGTAGAAATTATATTTCTTTTAAATAAAATTTGTACTACTTGACTGATGGATTAATGTTACTTTCTCCTCAGTGAAATTTTATTTTATTATACACTGTCTAAAATAAAACATTTAGTACTAAAATGTTGTAATTTTGAAGATACTTTCCACAAAATATATTAATTTCTTTTGACACATTCACCTTTAATTTTCTGGACTAAGTATTGGTCATAAGTATTAAGATCATTTACTCTGTGATATTTTGCTACTTCACATTTGGTAGACACCACATTTTTTAGCACTAAGAACTTCATCAGATGAATAATTTTGATTACAATGAAAAATTAATACAATCCTTATTTCAAAAGCTAGCAAATGCTATCAACTTGAAGTTGAAACTGTCTTATATATTTAAGGCTCTGTGTAAGCCCATACACTTGTACATGCCTAAGCACACACAGAAACATTCACTTACAATATGTTCTAAGTGACAAAGTATCATTTTCTCTAGCTTTAGCATGGAAAAATGTCTGCCTTTATAATCATGATTTATTAATGAAGGGGATAGCCTATTGTTTTGGGCAGGAATGTTTAGCTCCCCGTGCTCAAATCTTGCACCATACAGGATACATGGGAGGCATTTATATATTTTTTTCAATGCATATGATCTTTTCAGTGCTTCTCTTTGTAACTCTACATCCATTATCTCAACAGTTTGGAAATCAATTTACACAAGAGATCACAAACAAATGAAACAAAAAAGCAGGTTATTGCTTTGCTCTTCAGTAGGCTTGGATGATATACACACACGCACACCTGTCCATAAGCTCTGAGCAACCTAGGACATTATCACTCTGCTAACATGAAAATAGAATTTTCAGATGAGACTCACATGAATCAGAGACCTTATCTAGGATTCAGCCTTATTAATAATATTAAGAATATAAGACATCAACGGGCTCAGCTAAAATAAGGAGAGGTTTGGGAAATTCAGCCAGCTCCTCAAACCCTTTTATTCACATCAGACACAGAAGAAATTAATTCTCTAAATGAGGCTTGTGGACAACCTTCTGTATTTTAAGTTTTGAGACATCTCTTTTTTACAGAGTGGTGTGCCTTATAAACCTACAGATTTCAGGTTTGTTTACTATATGCTAAACTGGGATCATTCTGCTAAGATCAATCCATAGATAGTACTCTCCTTCCGGCAAATATCATTAATCTGTTTGCTGAAAGATCAGCTATCATTACATTTACAAAGAGATTAGAGGACATCTATTGCTTGCTTTTTTCCTGCAGAAATATTCTCCTATAATCTGGAGAGAAATCAATCAAAGTTTAATTCCTTTCTTCCAGTCACAATAAATAAAAGTGTAATTTATGAGTTAGGGTACAAACTACTCTTAGCTCTTATCCTATTGACTAGCCTACTTTCTGTCTCGAAATTGTATGCAGGGACCACATTCAATAACACATTCTCTTTAAACCAGACTGTGTCCCAGGAGAAATTCATCAACTTGAAAATTTCGGCCTCATGGACTTATATTTTGTCACATTACTATGTTGGTGGCATCAACTAGGTAACATAATGCCACTTAAAACAGAATAATAGTGCTGAGGTGTCTTCTGGAGGATGTGACTTGTTTGGACTTCAGAAATGTTTAGAAATTGATGGGAATTAAATGATTCTGATTATCATTAATTTAAGACTTCTTACTGACAGTTTAAAATGATGTGGATTTGGAAATCAACTTGGTATTTTTAGCAAAACTGTATTTCAAAATAAATGTAAAATATCAGTATATTCTAAAATATGAGGAAACATACAAAATTAATAACAACATTTTAGAAATATGTTTTCTATTAAGTGAAGAATATCTAAATTATATTATTGCTGTGTATTACATTTAATACTGCCACATGAAACATAAACAAGTAAATCCCAAATCTTACTGCTGATATATATTGAGTTATTTAGTTACGTGTCTACATATATCTGTATAGCATTGTATTTGAATACACCTATAGAAAGAAATTATGAAAAGAGCTGTAACTTTTACTGTAAGGTTGGACATCTATTGCGTTTAAAAGAATAAAACATGGGAAGCAAAATAGAAATTAAAATAAACTGACTTTTTTGCTTTTTGTATGACATAGTCTACACAAGTATAAAAACATTTTTTCTCCCATTTTGTAGGTTGCCTGTTCACTC
>NW_016813547.1:226811-246838 GCF_001698545.2 Rhinopithecus bieti | reverse complement strand
TGTTCTCACTCATAAGTGGGAACCGAACAATGAGATCACTTGGACTCAGGAAGGGGAACATCACACATCGGGGCCTATCATGGGGAGGGGGGAAGGGGGAGGGATTGCATTGGGAGTTATACCTGATATAAATGACGAATTGATGGGTGCTGAGGAGTTGATGGGTGCAGCACACCAACATGGCACAAGTATACATATACATATGTAACAAACCTGCATGTTATGCACATGTACCCTAGAACTTAAAGTATAATTAAAAAAAAAAAAACATTTTTTCCAGTGTCACCCTTTAAGGCCTTATTGCCCTTATGCTTATACTATAGTTTCTCCTCACAGTATCCAAAATTTCTGAACAATATTATACCCTTCTGTATGCCCCAGCATCTACTTTTGTGCCCCTTTCCTGCTTGTGTGCTTTCCAAAAGACTTCAGTTTAGAATAACTGTGTTTTGAAGATGGTGGAGAAAAACTCCTAAGTAAAACCAACATCTCCTTCAGAATAGTGGAAATGGAAAGTCAGGAACTCAGGCATTAATAACACTGCTCTCATCATATTTTCTATAGTCAGCCTTTCTAGATCCCCAATTATATCACTTATCAATGCTCCTAAATTACAAATTAAATTATGTCACCTAATCAATGCTCTCACATCACAAATATGAATGCAAAATATATTTTCATACCAGGAACTCTTATTTCCGTGGGTCTTACCTCACTTTATGCCACACATATTAAAATAAAATGAATTAACTATATTTTATACTATACAATAACGAAAAGTTATTTATAATTTTACTTGTAAAGTTAGTTTCTTAATTTACAACTGAATATAATTGATCTGCAAAGATTTCCTGTACCATAGAATTCTTGAGAACTGAGTTTAATAAATAAAAAAGGTTTTCAATTGCAATAATATTATATACATTTTACATTTATACATTAATGAGATTGAAAGTGTAAAATGCTATAAATTATCTCCAGATATGCTATTACACTCATTGAGGCTGTGATTTTCCTTCTCATAAACCTTTTGTTTGATAAAGAGCTGATTTTTATAGGACCAAATAGCATTAGCATCTAATTTTCTTCTCTTTGAAGGCAAATTTCTTTCTTTTTTTTTTTTTTTTTGAGACTGAGTTTTGCTCATCACCCAGGCTGCTGGAGTGCAAAGGTGTGATCTCGGCTCACTGCAGCCTTTGCCTTCTGAGTTCAAGTGATTCTCATGCCTCAGCCTCCGAGTAGCTGGGACTGCAGGTACATGCCACCACACCTGGCTAATTTTTGTATTTTTAGTACAGACGGGGTTTCACTATGTGGGCCAAGCTAGTCTTGAACTCCTGACCTCAGGTAATCCACCTGCCTTGGCCTCCCAAAGTGCTGGTATTAGAGGCATGAGCCACTGTGCCCAGCAAGGCAAATGTTTTACTAGTTCTGGATATTCTACTAAATAACCAAAGCAAGGGTAGAATCACCTTCAACCCTTTCTACCTGCGATTGTTTATTCTCCTTATAAGTTCTTGAAAATGGCAGAGAGCATGTAGTGGAACCTCTAGAGTGGTCCCAATTTGGACCACTGTAGGTGTACTGGAAAAAAAGTATACCAGCCAGTCTCCAACACAGTCCTTCAAGTAGCTTTAGAGAGTCAGCTGATCCAACGAGGAGAGTGGGTGTATTGCTATTTACAAGAATGTTCCCATGTGTGGGATGGTTCTGTAAGGAGTAAAATGTGTATTGATTTCAGCTTTCCAAGTGTGCCCAAATACCTCAGGAAAAATTGCATTAGTGTCCCTGTTTCCTATAAATGGGGCAGTTCAAATCCTTCTTTCCTTTGTCCTAAGTAGATTACCAACAGTTTTAATTTGAATGACCCCTTAGGTCATAGAAGATCTGTAAGTGTTTATTGTCTCCTGTCTGTACTCAGCTTCCATAGTAGTGCCTTTTACACCTTCAAAATTCGTTCCTGGTCCCTAGTGGACAAATCTGCTTATACCACTTCTGAAACTGGTTTCAACTGTGACTCAGTGATTTATTTTCAAGAAACCAAATTTCAAAAAATTCTGATAACAAGTGGTATGTTCCAGTTGCTTTCAAGTCTCTCTAGTTTTAAGACTGAGTTATGACCAAATATTTTTATCTTTATCACTGTATCTGGATAATATTTTGAGACTGGACTGTAAAAGTCAGGAGTAGATCACCTTTGGATATTCAAAAGGATCTATGATTGCTGGGAAATTATTGTAACCACGGATTTTAGACTAAAGTTAATTTAATTATTATGAATCAAGAGCCTGCTGAGGTCTAAAAAGTTAGATGCTTTGAAAAAAGAAATAAATTTTCTTACAATTATGGACTGAAAATTAGCATAAAAATTTACAGTATTCCAGATTCATAAATCTGAATTTATGTCTGAATATAGAAATAGGAATATTACCTTTTATATTCATCAATTTCTATTTCTATTTCTTTTCTTTTCTTTTTTTTTTTGAGACAGAGTCTCACTCTGTCGCCCAGGCTGAAGTGCAATAGTGTGATCTGGGCTCACTGCAAACTCTGCCTCCTAGGTTCAAGCAGTTCTCCTGGTCCAGCCTCCTGAGTAGCTGGAACTACAGGTGCATGACCCTACAACCAACTAACTTTTTGTATTTTGGTAGAGAGCGAGTTTCACCATGTTGCCCAGGCTGGTCTCGAACTTCTGAGCTCAGGCAATCCACCTGCCTTGGCCTCCCAAAGTACTAGGACCACAGATGTGAGACAACATGCCCAGCCTTTTTATTCTATTTCTAATGCACTTTAATAATTATTTTTAAGTAATTTCTTAGCTTTATTGAAAACAAATGTCATATGTGTGTGTGTATATATGTGTGTGTGTGTGTGTGTGTCTCTCTTTTAAATTTCCTAAAAATGGATAATCAGAAACATATTATGTTCAAACTACAGAATGTCTTTATTAGTATTCAATTAAATAAGAACTAAATTTTCATATAGATGAAGAGAAAATATACATTGAAATTATACCACATTTTATTATATTTTTAATAATAGCATGCCTACTAATCTACTGTTATTTTCAGCACATAGGGTACAGGTTTTCTCATAAAAGAGATTTTTATAAAAATAGCTTTCTATGCTTACATCATCTGGCTATTCCAGATGTTCTTTATCCCATCATTATTTCACACTGTAAATGCTTATGGAGCATCTTAGTATGAATTGTCTTATTGCTTTAAACTTAAATTTGATACTTTAGTTCCCCAGAATAAGTCATACTTTTCCAACTAGATAAAGGCAATTCAGGGAGTTATGTATAATGAGAATAGCTTGAGAAAAGTCAAAAAGTTATGAAAATTATGGTGAAATTAATAAACTACAAGTGATTTTGTGCACCTCTGACATGTTCTTGAACACCAAATCTCGAGTAAAAGATTAACCCAGGGCCCTACGTATCAAAGTAAAAGCTTGATACGTCCATCCAAATAAGACTGTCAAGACAGTGCTACGGCCATACATTCATAAGAACAATCCTAATGCAACCTAAGAGAAATATTTTAAGGAGGCACTTTGGAGAAAGGCAGACTTATTGGAGGCGAATATAAAAGTTCAGTTGGAAGGTGTCAAGGATTCAAACGGAAGCAATAGAGATGGAAATGGAAAGGTGGATTTGAGAGATAAAACTCAACAATGCTTAGAAATTTATTGAACTGGGCAGAATAAGTGAGAAAAGGGGTTTGATGAAAACATTCAGACAATAATGCCCCATGTGAGTATTTCAAGCATGGCACATGCTATATGATCATTATATATTTCTGATTCTTGATTTTGATATTATACCAACTACCATGAAAGTTAGTTTGAAATGAAACTATGTGTTGCAGGATGTCAGGGACCCTGAACGGAGGGACTGGATGAAGCCACGGCAGAAGATCATAAATTGTGAAGATTTCATGGACATTTATTAGTTCCCAAAAGTAATACTTTTATAATTTCTTGTGCCTGTCTTATTTTAATCTCTTAATCCCATGATCTTTATAAGCTGAGGATGTATGTTGCCTCAGGAATCTGTGATGATTGCTTTAACTGTACAAATTGTTTGTAAAACATGTGTGTTTGAACAATATGAAATCTGATCGTAAAACATGGGTGTTTGAACTATATGAAATCAGTGCACCCTGACAAAGAACAGCATAACAGCAATTTTCAGGGAACAAGGAAAGATAACCATAAGGTCTGACTGCCTGTGGGGTCAGGCAGAATAGAGCCATATTTTTCTTCTTGCAGAAAGCGAGTGGAAGAAATATCGCTGAATTCTTTTCCCAACAAGGAATAACCCTGGAGAAGTAATGCATTCCTAGGGGGAGGTCTATGAACGACCACTCTGGTAGTGTCTGTCTTATGCGGTTGAGATAAGGACTGAAATACGCCCTGGTCTCCTGCAGTGCCCTCAGGCTTGCTAGGATTGGGAAATTCCAGCCTGGTGAATTTTAGTCAGACTGGTTGCTTGCTCTCGAACCTGTTTCCTGTTAAGATGTTTATCAAGACAATGCATGCACAGTGGGACACGGTCTCTCATTGGTAATTGTAATTTTGCCCTTGCCTTGTGATCTTTTATTGCCTTAAAAGATCTTTGCCCACAAAGAAGAATGTGATCTTTGTGACTTACTCCCTGTTCGTACACCCCCTCCCCTTTCAAAATCCCTAATAAAAACTTGCTGGTTTTGCAGCTCAAGGTCACCATCACAGTCCTACCAATATCAGATGACACCCCGGATGTCCAGCTGTAAAATTTTCTTTTGTACTCTTTCTTTTATTTCTCAGACCAGCCGACACTTAAGGAAAATAGAGAAGAACCTATGTTGAAATATTGGGGGCTGGTTTCCCTGGTAACTATGGAAGTTTGTTTTCCTTTAATGCATACCCAGTTTACTTTATCTTTGAATCACACCCAACTTGACCCTAGTAAATAATTAATTTTTTTTTGAAAAAGAAGTCTATGTAGTTTTCTAAGTCAGAAAATATAGGAGATAGAAAGGGTTTGAAAGGAGATAGAATGAATTCATTTCCCTTTATTGACTTTAATTGTCTATGACAGACATTTAAGTGTTGTTCCGTAAGCTGAGATAGTGTGACAGGCTAAGTTGTGTTCCCCTAAAATTCAAATGTTTGAAGTTCTAACCACAGCACAAACCCCACTGTGACTGCATTTGAAGATCAAACCTTTAAAGAGGTAATTAAGATTAAGTGAGGTCACATGAGTGGGTTCACAATCCAATATGACTACTGTCTTTTCAAGAGAAAGAGACACTAGAGATGCACACACAGGGAAGAAAGGTCATGTGAGGACTCATTGACAAGTTAGAATCCACAGCCAAGGCGAGAGACCTCTGAAGAAAACAAATTTTCTGGCACCTGATCTCTGATTTTCAGCTTCCAGAACTGTGAAAAAATAAATTTCTGTCATTAAAACCAAGCAGTGGTATTTTCATTATAGCAGTCCTAACACACAAACATAAACAAGTTTGTATTTGTAGTACACATCTTCACTCATAAGTGTGTTTCAAATTAGTAAATCTGAGTCTGAAATAGAGTTGGCAAGGTTTTGCTGTTTTTGTCTTCATTTTTCTAAGACCAGTCAGGTTTCTATATGAATTTGGAATCGTATTATTATAATGTTCCTTTATTTCCATGATATTTATTTGATTGAATAAAGAGAGAAACAATTTGTTGATTAATAAGAGCTATTCAAATGACTCCACTTATATAAAAATAGACTGTTTATTCTGCCCTTTTCTCCATTGCCAAACTTACTGAAGAGGATTCCTTCCAACTAGTCAATGAAATACAATCATCTGTAAGCCATCTGAAATCTAACTAGTACTTTCCATTAGAGATTTCTGTAATAATAGTCTGATACACTCTTCAGTGTTATAGTCACTAGCCAAATTTTGCTATTTAGCACTTGAAATATGGCTAATGTGACTGTGAAAATGAATTTATATACTTTTACTTAATTTTAACTAATTTAATTTAGAATCTCAAGAGTCATATATGGCTAATAATTAGTATACCAGGCAGCACATCACAAAAACATCTTTCCTCAGGTTTAAAAAAAAAATCTTGTATTTTATTTTGTTGATGGGTGATAGTGCAAAGGATATGGTCTCTCCTTGTATAGTCATGAAATCCTCCAAAGTATTCTAATTCATAATAAAACTAAATCAGCAGCTATAAATAAAATATAAATTCATAGTATTCCCATAAATTGCATGTACTTCTCTTCCTTTCTCTGTCAAAGCAACAAATGTACCCCACATGTTAAAAAATATGTCAGTTGACTATGTCAATATTGAATTTCCAATGTCATTATTTTAATATTAACTATTATCTCAAATCTATCGTTATGGATTCATAAGAACAAGATGGACATTTTCATTCACCATGATGTAATATTTTATATAAATGGCAAAACACAGGTCAGTGATTGATTCAAAATGAAGTCACTCTACAAATTTATTCTTTTTTTTTATTATTTTTTATTTTTTTTTGCAGTTGCAAGACTTGATAGAGTGAAAACAGAGCTCCCACAACATGGGAGGGGACCCAAAGGGGGTTGCTGCTGCCGGCTCAAATGCCTGGGTTTATATCCCAATCATTGTCCCTTTCCCTGTGCTCTCAGGCGATAGATGATTGGCTATTTCTTTACCTCCTGTTTTTGCCTAATTAGCATTTTGGTGAGCTCTCTTTACTACCTGATTGGCCAGGTGTGAACTAAGTTGCAAGCCCCATGTTTAAAGGTGGATGCAGTCACCTTCCCAGCTAGGCTTAGGGATTCTTAGTTGGCCTAGGAAATCCAGCTAGTCTTGTCTCTCAGATTCCCTCTCAACAGGAAAACTCAAGTGCTGTTGGGGAGGTTGGCCGACAACCACTCTAACTGCTTCCTGCTGAACTGGGATGTAGAAGGGGTCATGAAGTCGAGATTTCCTTGGGAGGGGTGCTTCAATGCCATCAACATTGGAGCATGGGTAACAGGCTGGTCCGGGGGTCCACAGTAGATCTCAGTCATGGACTGCATCTGGGGCTCCATTTGAAGAACATTTGTAGTTTTACAGCTTCAATTCTGGAAGAGACAAACTTAACAAGGAGGTTAAGGATACAGGGATTGAAATGTATGGCCTGCAGTGCAGGGGATTATTTCTTCGGCACACTTCACAGGCTCTGAGTATCTGCTTGATAGTTTTGAAAAGACCTGGTCTAGTAAATAATGATTTGGCCATCTGATGGGTGCTATCAATGCCGAAGTGAAAGGTTTGGTGAAGGGTTTTATGTAATTTCCATCGGCTAGTTGCAGGCAAAAGTATTTTTCCTTCTGCAGTGGCTAGCTATCCTGAGGGGAGGAAACTATGTCCTTGTGAGGCTTCCCATTCTATTTCTCCTGCTGAGTACTGGGGCTTGGTTTCCCAGAAGAGATTACCCCATACTAGGGTTTCTTCTATAAGCATTTCTAATGGAGGGTCCCACCTTGCAGCTCTTTTGGCTTCAATATCCGCTTGGTGGTTCCCTTCTATTTCTTCTTTCCTTTCCTTTCTGATTATCTTGACAGTGTAAGACTGCCACCTCTTAATGTTTCTGTATAGCCAATAATAATCTCCTGATGGTTTCCTGATGCTTGATAGGTGTTCCCTCAGAAGTTAGGAATTCCCTTTCTCTCCAAATTGCTGCATGAGCATAGAGGACTAGGTAAGCATACTTAGAGTCTGTATATATATTTACCCTGTTTCTTTCTTCTATTTCTAGTGTAGAATGGCCCCTGCTTTGCTAGAATGTCTCTCCCTAACAAGGGACTGGGGCTTTCAGGCATAATTAGAAAAGCATGTGAAAAGAGTCAAGTTCCCCAGCCACAACTTAGTGACTGGGAGAAGTATCTAGTGACTGGCTGTCCTAGGACCCCTCTGATAGTGACAGATGCGGATGGCAGCTGTCCGAGACAGGAGAGTAAGACTGATAAGGCCATGCCAGTGCCCAGGAGACAATTAACATCCTGGCCCTCCATGGTCAAGCATACCCAGGGCTCTGGGAGGGTGATGGCATGGGCTGGCGCTTGCCCCAGGTACCCTCAGTCCTGTTGTTGGATCATCTGGTTAGTGGCTTCTGACTCAGAGGACCTTCGTCCCCTGGGGCAGTGGGCCTTCCAGTGATTCCCTTGACATGAGGGGCATGGACGAGGGGGCAGCTTATTTCTATTTAGACAATGTTTTTTAAAGTGTCCTTGTAGACCACACTGGAAGCAAGCTCTATTAGGCATTTGATTTACCCAGCCTTTCCATGTTCCAGAGCCTCCAAAGTCCGCTTGCCTGAGGGCCATGACTAAAGCAGTGGCCTTTTTCTTATCTCATTTGTACCATTCTGCCTGTTCCTCCTGATCTCTATTATAAAAAGGGTTTATTATAAAAAAGGTTGCCAAGTTCAATAGGGTTTCTAAGTTTTGCTCTGGGCCTGAGGCAGACTTTTGAAGTTTTTTCTAATGTCTGCAGCTGACTAAGTGATAAACTTATCCTTTAAGATTAGTTGGCCTTCAATAGAGTCAGGTGACAGGGAGGTATGCTTCCTCAATGCCTCCCTTAGTCTCTCCAGAAAGGCAGTAGGACTTTCTTCCTTTCCCTGTGTCATAGTGGACGTCATTGAATAATTTATGGACTTCTTCCTAGTTTTCCTTAGTCCTTCTAGCACGCAAGTTAGCAAATGTCTGCAGCACCAATCTCCGTGTTCTGATTCTGCACCCCAATGAGGATCTACACTGGGAACTGTCTGCTGGCCTGGGGGGAATTGTTATCTTTCCTCTGTTATCATCCTATCATTGACCCAACTGAGATACCAGAGATCGCCAAACTCTNTGGACGTCATTGAATAATTTATGGACTTCTTCCTAGTTTTCCTTAGTCCTTCTAGCACGCAAGTTAGCAAATGTCTGCAGCACCAATCTCCGTGTTCTGATTCTGCACCCCAATGAGGATCTACACTGGGAACTGTCTGCTGGCCTGGGGGGAATTGTTATCTTTCCTCTGTTATCATCCTATCATTGACCCAACTGAGATACCAGAGATCGCCAAACTCTTGGGCTGCAGTTATGG
Source organism: Rhinopithecus bieti (assembly GCF_001698545.2). Classification (NCBI taxonomy): domain Eukaryota; kingdom Metazoa; phylum Chordata; class Mammalia; order Primates; family Cercopithecidae; genus Rhinopithecus; species Rhinopithecus bieti. The sequence goes on along the minus strand of NW_016813547.1, from coordinate 237,716 downwards.
CAGCACTTCTCTCATTTGGGGTTAGTGACTGATCTAGCAGTAACATTATATCTCTCCATTTAAGATCAAAAGATTGTCTTAACCATTGCAAAACATCAATATAGTCATCAGGGTTATTTGAGGATTTATCTAGGTCTATTTAATTTGCTTCAAGTCTGAGAGGGAAAAAGGTACATACACTCTGACTGGGCTGAATTCTCCAGAATACATCTTAGGGGTGTTTTTGCCTTGGGGTGCACATTTCTCATCTGAAAAAAAAAAAAAAAAAAAAAAAAAAAAAAAAAAAAAAAAAAAACATAGGGACACCAGCACACCTAGTCTTTTTCCGATGAGCATTAGATCTAGAGCATCCACTATGGTCCTAATGCTTATTCCTTTGCAGGGTGAGTAATCACCCATGGTCTTCTTCTTATGGAATTAGTTACGCTCACTGATGTAGCAGTCCTGCACCTGTTTTCCTACCTTTCTTGACCATGAAGAAAGGGATCCAGGCTGCTAGATTCTAGTGGCCCTTTGCCAGCATGCCCTACATTGCCTTTGCATTCAGGGGTGAGTCCTAGAGCTGGGCTGGGTTCCTGAGTATTTCATACCAACCCAGCTGCCCCATCAAGATGCATTCCCATAGACAACAGTTCTTATGCAAATTCATTTCAAAGAGGGTGTAGGTAACCTTTTGAATCAGGATTGAGGTAGAGTCTTTTTGATTCTGTAAGTACTTTAAGGCTTGGCTGAGTGCAAACAGCTCGCACATTTGAGCAGATCAATTATTAGGCAATTCTCTTAACTCTGCTCTTGCAAAAGTCTCCCTATCAATTATTGAATACCCATTGTTTTTTTACCTCAATCACCCGGGAGGAGCCATCTATCCTTCTGTTCTGAACACAGTTCCTCCTAGGTCTGGTTGGATCATTGTATGGTAATCAAGATTTAAGTCCCCTGTTAGAAAATCTGCTGGGTTAAGGGAATTTTCAGTGGTTAATGTTAAATCACCTTTTTCTAAAAGAATAGCTCCATACTTTAAGATTTTGAGTTAGTAAGCTACCTTTTGCTTTTTTGACTTAGAATAATTCTGAACTGGTGAGGTGTGCTCACAATGAGGTTTCCTCTAAAAGTTACTTTTTTTACTTCCTCCTGTTAGCAAAGCAGTTGCTGCTACAGATTGAATGCATTTGGGCCATCCATGGGTTCCTGGGTTAAGGATTTTCGATACAAAGCCTACTGGTTGTCAGTGGTGTCAGTGTTTTCAAGCTATGTCTTTGTTTACACTAACAACAAGGTAGTGTTGGAGTGTTATAGGGTCACGGAGAAGACCTTCAATTATCAATTATAAGTTTTAAATTTACCCTGGTTAAAGTAATAGGGCACACTGTTTTTTCTTTACTAATTCTATCTCTCTTTTTCTCTCTCTCCCTCTCTTCTCTCTCTCTCTCTCTCTCTCTTTCTCTCTCTCTCTCTCTCTGTTCTCTCCTTGACTTACTCAGTTCACTTTCATCCTGATGTGTTATGTTGTTGTAGACCAAGTTCCAGTTGTTGAAGTACTGGGTCAGCAGTTCTAAGGCCCTGGCCTTGGAGTCAAGGCTTGGAGATTGTATTGCAGAGGGGTAAGCTGGGTAGAAATCAGGACAAGCGAGCATCTTACACAATGGGAGAGCAATCCTCCTAGCCATTTACAAACTTGGGGCCCTGGCAAGGGTAGTGGGGAGCAGGTCCCACATAATTGCCCATGTCGAGAGCTGTATGCCTAAATTGTGAGTGACACCAAGGACAAAATTCCCTGGGTATGTAGCCTAGATGCCTAAGGACACAGTGTAGAGCTTCCTTAGATCCCTTTGGAGATACAACCTGCTCTAATACTTGGGAAAGGAAGTGAAAGTCTGAAGCATTATTACCTAGGAGGCAGGGATTGGAGGAAGTAGATTCAGAGGTAAGGAGAATTTTGGGGCTACACTTTCAAGAAAGTCATGGTCGGGACCCAGGAGGTATGGGTCAGAAGGAAAGGTAGGAGTGCACACATGGGCGACTGTTGAGTAGAGACTTCTGACTGTGCCATGGTCTCAATCGGCTCATGTCAGGAGTTCAAGACAACAACTTTCTGCCTCTAGTGGGCCCTCAGCTTCCCCAGGAAAATTGAAAGTGGAAGCTAGTTCCAGGCAGACCAACGCTCCCAACCCAGAAGAGTTAGGGGTTGTTAGAAAGCCCTTTCCCAGACAACCTCACACCTGAGTCTTAAGTCTGGTGGTCATGCTAATCATTTTTAACTGGCCAACCAGTGCTCAGTATTTTCCTCCAATTCTAAGGAAGGACAGGACAGAATAGCAAGCAAAAATGGTCCAATATTACTTACTGCTTTGGAGGTCCCTTCACGGTTGCCAAAATGATACTGGATGGGGATTCTCGTTCTTAGAACTCCCAAGATGGTGGCAGGCCACTTCCAAGATGGTAGCAAGACTCTTGTTCTCTGACCTGGGGTTCTTGGCCTCATGGATTACAAGGAATGGAATCTTGGGCCATGCAGTGAATGTTATAGCTCTTTTAGGAGCCATGGGTCATGGAAGAGAACTGTGGAACCCAGCGACCAGTGTTCAGCTCAATTAGGATGAATTCAGGCACTTAGCCATGCAGAAACAATGGCAAGCCTTTAGCCTGATCAGGAGCGGCAATGGGCACCTCGCTGGATCAAGAGCGCAGCAGACACACTGCTGGATCTGGAGGGGTGGAAGTCAGTGGCGAGTCTGTGAGAGCAGCAAACAGCAGTGGTGGATGGCAAACAAAAGCTCAGCTCAAGCTGTAAAAAACACGGACCAGAAGAGTGTGCAGTTGCAAGATTTAATAGACTGCAAACAAAGCTCCCACAAAATGGGAGGGGACCCAAAGGCGGTTGCCCTACAAATTATTCTTACATTCACAAGTCTTGAGAATGTAATGTAGTTTTCTTATTCAAGTATTGACCACAAAACATTATTTTTCAAGAATTTATCACATACTGTAATCAACAAATATATTTTGCAACTTTTTCTCTTTTTCTGCATGCTTGTGTGTGTTTTTGCAAATGTGTCAATGAGTGTACAGACATGTGTATGTACCATTTATTTTAATTTAATTTCTTTGATCATTTTAATGTGGAAAAAATATTCTCCATCCTTTATATTGAACTATGAGAAAAAATAATTTATCTCTTACATTGTGATATATTATTACATATTAAAACATAAAATAATTCTTACATAAAAATGTTCAAAATACTACTGTGTAAAATGTTTCAAATTACACCATTTCTAAAATGGATGAAGAGATATATGATAACTTATTAGTGAATAATAATCTACTTTGTTAAGCTATAATTCCAAAAATAACTTCAACTTGTTTATTATTCAACATAATTGAAACATATCTTTCAAGGTATTATGAAGATTGAAGTGGATTCTTTCCTTACATCATACAAAAAAAATCAACTCAAGATGGATTAAAGACTTAAATGTAAAACCCAAAGCTATTCAAAATCCTGGAAGCCAACCTAGACGATTACCATCCTATGCACAGGAACGGGCAAAGATTTTATGACAAATACAACAAAAGTAACTGCAACAAAAGAAAATTTGACAAGGAGGATCTAATTGAACTTAAGAATTTGCCTTTAAAAAATTATTTCCATAGGTTATTGGGGAACAAGTGGTGTTTGGTCACATGAGTAAGTTATTTAGTGGTGATTTGTGAGGTTTTGGTGCACCCATCACCTGAGCAGAATACACTGCACCCTATTTGTAGTCTTTTATCCCTCACCTCCATCCCACCCTTTCCACCTTAGTCCTCAAAGTCCATTTTGTCATTCTCATGCCTTTGCATCTTCAAAGCTTAGCTCTTAATTATGAGGGAGAACATATGATGTTTGGCTCCCCATTCCTGAGTTGCTTCATTTAGAATAATAGTCTCTAATCTCATCCAGGTTGCTGTGAATGCCATTAATTCATTTTTTATGGTTGAGTAGTATTCCATCATATATATCACAGTTTCTTTATCCACTTGTTGATTGATGGGCATTTCTGTTGGTTCCACGTTTTTGCGATCCTGAATTGTTCTGTTAAAAACATGCATGGGCAAGTACCTTTTTCGTGTAATGACTTCTTTTCTTCTGGGTATCTACCCAGTAGTGGGATTGCTGGATCAAATGGTAGTTCTACTTTTAGTTCTTTAAGGAACCTCCACATTGTATTCCATAGTGGTTTTACTAGTTTACATTTCCACCAGCAGTATAGAACTGTTCCCTGCTCAGTGCATCCATGCCAACGTCTACTATTTTTTGATTATACCTATTCTTGCAGGAGTAATATGGTATTGCATTGTGGTTTTGATTAGCATTTCCCTAATTATTAGTGATGTTGTGAATTTTTTCATATGTTTGTTGGCCATTTGTATATCTTCTTTTGAGAATTATCTGTTCACGCCCTTAGCCCACTTTTTGGTGGGATTTTATGTTTTTATCTTGCTGATTTGTTTGAGTTCATTGTAGATTCTGGATATTTGTCATTTGTTAGATGTATAGATTGTGAAGATTTTCTCTTACTCCGTGGGTTGTCTGTTTACTCTGCTGACTGTTCCTTTTGCCATGCAAAAGTTCTTTAGTATAATTAAATCCCAACTATTTATCTTCATTTTTATTGCATTTGCTTTGCGGTTCTTGGTCTGAAATCCTTGCCTAAGCCAATGTCTCCAAGAGTTTTTCAAATGTTATCTTCTAGAATTGTTATAATTTTAGGTCTTAGATTTAAGTCCTTAAACCTTCTTCAGTTGATTGTTGTATAAGGTGAGAGATGAGGATCCAGTTTCATCCTCCTACATGTGGCTAATTATCCCAGCTCCATTTGTTGAAAATAGTGAAATTTCTCCACTTTATGTTTTTGTTTGCCTTGTCTAAGATCAGTTAGCTGTAAGAGTTTGAGGTTATTTCTGGGTTCTCTATTCTATTCAATTGGTCTATGTGCCTATTTTTCTACCATATTGTTTTGGTGACTAAGGGCTTACAGTACAGTTTGAAATCATGTAGTGTGATGCCTCTAGATTTGTTATATTTGTTTAGTCTTGCTTTGGCTATGTGGGCTTTTTTTGGTTCCATATGAATTTTAGAATTTTTTTTTTTTTTAATTCTGTGAAGAATGATGATGGCATTTTGACGGAAATTGCATTGAATTTGTCGATTGACTTTGGTAGTATGGTCTTTTTTATAATATTGATTCTACCCATCCATGAGCATAGGATGTGTTTCCATGTCGTCTATGATTTCTTTCAGCTGTGTTTTGTAGTTTTCCTTGTAGATGTCTTTTGCCTCCTTGAGTAGGTATATTCTGAAGTGTTTTTTTTTTTTGTTTGTTTGTTTGTTTGTTTGTTTGTTTTTGCAGTTATTGTAAAAGGGGTTGAGTTCTTGATTTTATTCTCAGCTTGGTCATTGTTGGTGTATAGAAGAGCTACTGTTTACATATATTAATTTTGTAGACATTTTGCTGAATTCATTTATAAGTTCTAGGAGCGTTATGGATAAATCTTTAGGGTTTTCTAGGTAAATGATCATATCATTAACAAACAGTGACAGTTAGACTTCCTCTTTATCAATTTGGGTGCCCTTTATGTCTTTCCCTTTTCTGATGGCTCTGGCTATGACTTCTAGTACTATGTTGAAGAGGAGTGGTAACAGTGGGCACCCTCGTCCTGTTTCAGTTATCAGAGGGAATGTTTTCAACTTTTCCCTATTCAGAATTACGTTGGCTGTGGGTTTGTCATAGATGGCTTTTATTACATTGAGGTATGTCACTTGTATGCTGATTTTGCTGAGAGTTTTAATCATAAACAGTGCTGGACTTTGCCAAATGCTTTTTCTGCATCTATTGAAATGATCACGTTATTTTTGTTTTTGATTCTGTTTATGTGGTATATCACATTTATTGACTTGCATATGTTAAATCATCCCTGCATCCCTGGTATGAAACCCACTTGATCAAGGTGGATTATCTTCTTCATATGTTGTTAGATTCAGTAAGGATTTTAGCATCTAAGTTCATGACGGATATTGGTCTGTAGTTTTCTTGTTTGGTTATGTCCTTTCCTGGTTTTGGTATTAGGGTGATACTGGCTTCATAGAATGATTTAGGGAGGGTTTTCTCTTTATCTGGTGGAATAGTGTCAATAGGATTGGTACCAATTCTTTTTTGAATGCGTAATAGAATTCTGCTGTGAATCTGTCTGGTCTTCGATTTTTTTTGTTGGTAATTTTTAAATTGTCTTTTAATCTCACTACTTGTTATTGATCTTCTCAGGGTATCTAATTCTTCCTGATATAAGCTAGTAGGGTTTTATCTTTTCAGGAATTTATCTATCTATTCTAGGTTTTCTAGCTTATGTGCATAAATGTGTTCATAGTAGCCTTGAATGATCTTTTGTATTTCTGTGGTGTCCATTGTAGTATCTTCTGTTTTGTTTCTTATTGAGTTTATTGGGATATTCTCTCTTGCTTTCTTGGTTAATCTTGCTAGTAGACTATCTATTTTAGTCATCTTTTCAAAGAACAAGCTTTTTGTTTAATTGCTCTTTCATATTTTGTTTGTTTGTTTGTTTCAATCTCATTGAGTTCTGCCCTGATCTTGGTTATTTTATTTCTTACACTGGGTTTGGGTTTGGTTTGTTCTTGTTTCTCTAGTTCCTTGAGGTTTGAACTTAGATTATCTGTTTATGCTATTTTCAGACTTTTAAATGTCGTTGTTTAGGGCAAGAAACTTTTCTCTTAGCACTGCCTTTGCTGTATCCCAGAGGTTTTGATAGGTTGTGTCACTATTGTCATTTAAATAATTTTTTATTTACATTTTTATTTCATTTATGACCCAATGATCATTCAGGAGTAGATTATTTAATTTCCGTTTATTTGCATGGTTTCAAAAGTTCCTGTGGGAGTTGATTTCCAGTTTTATTCCACTTTGGTCCTAGAGAGTGCTTGATACAATTTCAATTTTCTTAAATTTATTGAGATTCATTTTGTGGCTATCATATGGTCTATCTTGGAGAAAGTTCCACATGCTATCGAATAGAGTGCATATTCTGTCATTGTTTGATGGAGTGTTCTGTATATATCTGTTAAGCCCATTTGTTCCAAGGCATAGTTTAAATCTGCCATTTCTTTGTTGACTGTCTTGATGACCTGTCTAATGCTGTCAGTGGAGTACTGAAGTCTCCTACTATTATTGTGTTGCTGTCTATCTCATTTCTTAGGTCTATTAGTAATTGCTTTACAAATTTGGGAGCTCCAGTGTTAGGTGCATGTGTATTTAGGTTTACAATATTTTCCTGTTGGGCAAAGCCTTTTATCATTATCTAATGTCCCTCTTTGTCATTTTTAATTACTGTTGCTTTAAAGTTTGTCTTTTCTGATATAAAAAAAAAAGCTATTCCTGTTTGCTTTGGTGTCCAATTGCAGGAAATATCTTTTTCCACCCATTTACCTTAAGTTTATATGAGTCCTTATGTGTTAGGTGAGTCTCCTGAAGGCAGCAGATAGTTGGCTGGTGAATTCCTATCCATTCAGCAATTCTATATCTTATAAGTGGGGCATTTAGGCCATTTACCTTCAATGTCAGCATTGAAATGTGAGACAGCATTCCATTTATTGTGCTATTTGCTGCTTGTATACCTTGTTTTTTTGCTTTTGTTTTTTAAACTGTATTTTTGTTTTGTAGGTCCTGTGAAACTTATGCTTTAATGAGGTTCTGTTTTGATATGTTTCCAGGGTTTGTTACAAGATTTAGAGCTTCTTTTAGCAGTTCTTGCAGTGGTGGCTTGGTAGTGGTGAATTCTCTCAGCATTTGTTTGTCTGGAAAAAAAAAAAAAATCTTTCCTTCATATATGATGCTTAGTTTCACTTGATACAAAATTCTTGACTGGCAATTGTTGTTTTGTTTGAGGTGACTACAGATAGGGCCCCAATCCCTTCTAGCTTGTAATGTTTCTGCTGAGAAATCTGCTGTTAATCTGATAGGTTATATTTCATAGGTTACCTGGTGCTTTCATCTCACAGCTCTTATGATTATCACCTTTATCTTTACTTTAGATAACCCAATGACTATATGCCTAGGGAAAATCTTTTTGCAATGAATTTTCCAGGTGCTTTTTGTGATTCTTGTATTTGAATGTCTAGGTCTCCAGCAAGGCCAGGGAATATTTTCTTAATTATTCCTCCTAACATATTTTCAAATTTTCAAAACTTTTAGATTTCCCTTCTTCCTCGGGAACACTGGTTATTCTTAGACTTGGTCATTTAACATAATCCCAGACTTCTTGGAAGCTTTGTTCATATTTTCTTATTCTTTTTTCTTTGTGTTTGTTGGATTGGGTTAATTCAAAGACATTGCCTTTGAGCTCTGAATTTCTTTCTTCTAGTTTTGTTGTTGTTGTTGTTGTTATTGTTGTTCTATTTCTGAGACTTTCCAAAGCATTTTGCATTTCTATAAGTGTGTCCATTGTTTCCTGAAGGGTTCATTGTTTTCCTCCCCCTACCCCCTCATCTATTTCATTGAATATTTCTCCTTTCACTTCTTGTATAATTCTTTTTTTTAATTTCCTTACATTCAGCTTCACCTTTCTCTGATGCCTCTCTGATTAGCTTAATAACAAACTTCCTGAATTAATTTTTTCAGGTGAATCAGGGAATTCTTATGGGTTTGGACCCATTTCTAGCGAGGTAGTGTGATTTGGGGGTGTTGTTAAAGAACCTTATTTTGTCATATTACCAGATTTGGTGTTCTGGTTCCTTCTCATTTGGGTAGACTCTGTCAGAGGGAAGGTCTAAGTCTGAAGGCTATTTTTCAGATTATTTTGTCCCATGGGGTGTTCCCTTGATGTAGTACTCTCCCCCTTTTCCTATGGATGTGGCTTCCTGAGAGCCAAGCTGTAATGATTGTCATATCTCTTCTGGATCTAGCACCAGCAATTCTTCTAGGCCCCCAGCTGGCACCAGCTGTTGTCTGCCCAGAGTCCTGTGATGTGAACCATCTGTGGGTCTCTCAGCCATGAATACCAGCACCTGTTTTGGTGGAGGTGGCAGGGGTTTGAAATAGAATTTGTGAGAGTGCTTAGCTTTGGTGGTTTAATGCACTATTTTTGTGTTGGTTGGCCTCCTGCCAGAAGCTGGCACTTTCCAGAGAGCATCAGCTGTGTTATGGGGAAAAACAGGTGGTGGGCAGGTCCGTAGAACTCCCTGGAGTATATGACCTTTGTCTTCAGTTATCAGGGTGGGTAGGGAAGAACCACTGGGTGGGGGCAGGGTTAGGCATGTCTGAGCTCAGACTCTCTTGGGGCAGGTCTTGCTGCCGCTGCCATGCAGTATGTAAGTGAGGTTCCCAGGTCAATGAAGTTATGTTCCTAGGAGGATTATGGATGCCTCTACTGTGTCATGTAGGTTGTCAGGGAAGTAGGAGAAGGCCAGCAGTGACAGGCCTCATCCAGCTCCCACGCAAACCAAAGGGCCAGTTTCACTCCCACTGTGCATGCCCCCTTCCCTGCCCCACCACAACAGCACTGAATCTGTTTCCAGGCAGTGGGTGAGTACGGCTGAGAACTTGCCCCAGGCTACCCACCTCCTAGCTCCAAAAGCAAGTATGGCTTTCCTTCTTCTCCTGCCTGTTGAGTAGGCCCACTGGATTCATGACCTCCCCTGAGTTCTGGCCAGGAGACTTCTCAATCACTTCAAATTGTTACAAAGTTCAGCTGGAGATTTCCTTCTCCCTGTGGCCTTTTCTCATTGCCTCTCTCTGACTGCCCCTCTGAAGGACCCCTGTGAGGTCAGGCAGAAATGGCTTGCTAAGGAAGCCAGTAAGCTCACAGGGCTTTTCCCACTTTTTCCTCTACCCCTGTATTTCACTCAGCTCTCTCAATTGACTCAGCTCCAGATGAGATAAGAATCTTCTCCCATAACCTAGAGCTTCAGCTTCCCCAGTGCAGGTGTTTCTTCAGAAGTGGATGATCTCCCTTTCCCACTTCCACAGTTTGGACACTCACAGCATTTGGCGTGTCTCCCAGGTCCTGCAGTAGCAATCTGCTTCCTTCAGAGAGTCTGTGGGTCCTCTCAGCTTTCCTGATTTATTCCTGCAGTCATTCTGGAGCAAAAATGCATGATGTGAGCCTGCGCACACTGCTCTGTCTGTCCGAGTTGGAGCTGCAATCTAGTACTGCCTCCTGTCTGCCATGACCCCTCCCTGAATCCTCCTAATTAAACTTAAGAACTTCTGCACAGCAAGATAAGCTATTGATAGAATGAATACACAACCTACATAATGAAAGAAAATATTGACAACTATGAATCTGACAAACGTCTAATATCCAGTGTCTATAGGGAATTTAAACACATTTACAAGAGAAAAACAATCAACCCCATTAAAAAGTGGGCAATGGACAGGAACAGACACCTCTCAAAAGAAGACATACGTGCAGCCAACAATCGTGTGAATAAAAACTCAATTATTACTGATCAGTAGAGAAATACAAATCCAAACCACAATAAGATACCATCTCATACTAGTCAGAATGGCTATTATAAAAAAAGTAAAAAAAAATTTAAAAAATCACAGATGCAGGTTGCAGAGAAAATGGAACACATACGTTTGTGGGAGTGTAAGTTAGTGGAAAGCAGTATGGTATTTCCTCAGAGTGCTAAAAGCAAAACTACCATTTGACTCAACAATCGCATTACTGGATGTATAGTGAAATACAAATCATTCTATTATAAAGACACATGCATGCAAATGTTCAGGCCAGCACTACTCACAATAGCAAAGGCATAGAATCAACCTAAATGGATAAAGAAAATGTGGCACATAATACACTATGGAAGACTATGCTGTCATATAAAAGAAAGATATATATATATATATA
>NW_016813547.1:214861-226532 GCF_001698545.2 Rhinopithecus bieti | reverse complement strand
ATATATATATATATATATATATATATATATATTTGGAACCACAGAGCTAGAGGCTATTATCCTTAGTAAACTAAGGTAGGAAGAGCAAACCAAATACCACATGTTCTCACTTGTAAGTGGGAGTTAAATAGTAAGAACTTATGAACACAAAGAAGGAAAATAACAGACACTGGGATCTACTTGAGCAGTAAGGGTAGGAGGATGGAGAGGAGCAAAAAAGATTAACTATAGGGGTATTGTGTTTAATACCTGGATGATGAAATAATACATATGAGAATCCTTGGTGTTGCACGCTTACCTATGAAATACACCTTCACATGTATCCCCAACCTAAAACATGGTAAAAGAAGTGTCAACGCAACAGTTTCCTCATTACTATTTCAGTTGCTGTTTTATTTTGTAGTTATTTTTGAAATTATCTTTGGCTTTTTTGTTTGTTTTGTTTTTGACTCTGGTCACCTAGGCTGGAGTGTAGTGGTGCAATCATGGCTCACTGCAGCCTTGACCTCCCAAGCTCAGGTGATTTTCCCACTTCAGCCTTCCAAGTAATTAAGATTACAAGCATGTGCCTGCACGCCCAGCTAATTTTTTGTATTTTAGTAAAGATGAGGTTTTACTATGTTGCCCAGGCTGGTCTTAAATTCCTGGACTCAAGCCAGCCACCCCCTTGGGCCTCCCAGAGTGCTGGGATTCACAGGCATGAGCCACCACACCTGCTCTGAAATCCTCTTTTTAGACAGAGAATTCAGTAATTTGTCCTTATCTACTTTATCACATCTTCTTGATGGTGTTGCTGTAGTGTATGAATATGCTTTACTAAGCCTAACAAATCTTCCATTCAACTGGTATGTTAATAATATTAGTCAGTGATAATAATTATGTTGACCTTTCTCTAGCAGTGAAGTCTGAATTAATGAAACATAAATTCTTCTCAACTTTGAAAATCTTGTTATGGGGTTCCCCAATAATTTCTATGAGGTGAAATAACATATGGAAACTTTGCATTAGATGGCCAGATGATACAAATGATTCAACGTTTATATTTACTTATTTACTTAGAGGTGATTACTTTAGTCTGTGATTAATACCATTCAAGCAAAAGAATAGACAGATGTCAATATAAGAATTTGAGTTTCTGTCTTCAGTCTTCATTCAACAACAGCTTAAGACTCATAACAGATTTTTATGAATGTTAACTTTCAATATTTTGCTATTCTTTAAGAAAATATCATAGCAAAATGAATTGCTCTTGAAGGTAATTTTAAAGACTATATACACATGTACATGTTTATATACATGCACAAGCATGTGTATGCATGTGTGTGTGCTTGTGCGTGGTGTGTGTGTGTATGTCTCCTTATAAAAATATCCAAATTTGACCACAACTTCTTGTCTTAGTTCATTTTGCGCTGTCATACTGCCATACAAAATACTACAGACTGGGTAATTTGTAAGGAACAACAATTTATTTCTTAGAGTTCTTGAGGCTCAGAAGTTCAAGAGTTTGCTGCCAGCATCTGGCAAGGGCCTTCATACTATATTATTCCATGGCATAATAGAAGAGCAAGAGAATGCCTAAGATAGAAAAAGCAAATCTGGCTTAACTCATCCTCATATTAGGAACCCACTCCCTCTATAACTAACTTATACCAGCAATAATGGCATTCTTCTATTCATGAGGGAGAGACTTCATGACCTAGCCATCTCAAAAGACCTCACTTCCCAATATTATTACATTGGCAGTAAAATTTCAACATAAGTTTTTGAGAAAACAGTTAAACCACAGCCACCTCCAAAATGAGATTTATAATTAACTAATTGTAACATAAATATTTGCAATAAAATTCTCCAAATACATGAAGTATAATATCAACACATTTAATAAATAGAGTAAATTTACTATGTGCGTTGATTAATATTAATTATGCTGTATATATGTACAATTCCTGTGATAAATTATATCTACTAAAACATTTGGCAAGAATACGATGATGTTGAGGAGTCTTCAACTTTAAGTCATTCTTTTTTTATGAGATTATGAGATTTACGAGTAAATTAGGGCTAACCTAATTTACCTGTCTTAAGGTTGAAAGATTTTCTTTTGGAGTTTTTCAAAATGTCTTAAGCATGCAATTTTTCGTAGGCCTTCTTCTGCAATACAAGCACATGGAGTTAGTAGCCATGTAAGTTTTCATTTATTTTCTTAGTATTTTTCTATATGTATTTCAACAATCATATCTCAGCTAAAATGAGCTGACAAATAAAAATGTTCATTCTTCTAGAGTGCACAGAATCTGGTGGAAAAAAAGATGCATAAAATCAAGAACAACGGCAAAACTTGTTTAACAAATGAGATCTGCCGGAGGAGAGAGATGACAATAAGAGTAACAAAATAATCAAACATTTAATGCGATTTAAGTAAATATCACAAATTACTTCTGGAGCTAAATATCAAGTTTCTCAATATATTCTGAATCAATAAACAGATAAAGCAATCATTGTTTTGTCCTGAGTTAGTAGACTTGAACTTCACTGGCATGGAAATATCCCACCACACAGAGTAAGACAAAATAAAATGAGAAAGAAAATTGGGAAAATTAAAAGAGATTTGATAAATATATTCAACTCACTTGACACATGAATAATTGATGTCTCAGGAACAGAGCAAATAATTAGTGACTAAACAATAATTAATAACATAATGGAAGATTTTCCTGAGCTGACAAAAGACATGAGCATACACATTAAAAGATAATTGGGCCAGTAATTTACAAAAAAAATTAAAATGGAAAACAGCAATTTAAGTATTAGTAGAAAAGAATGACCACTAGCTAGGATAAAACAACAAATTAACTTCAAAAGATAACAAATCAGACTGCCATTGAAATTAACAACTACTATATTGAAGTTAGGAGAAAGGGGTATAATTTATCAGAAAAAAAGGAAAGTTATCAAGAATCCTGTGGACATCCAAAATAGCATTCTTCTGTCAATTAGAAAGCAAATTATTTAAAAATAGACAGTAACTCAGATTACATCACCTGCATGCATCTTTTGAAAAGTGTGCTTGAGGAAAGCCTCTAAGCAAATAATAAATGAGGAAGAACAAGATAACCATACGTGATTGTAAGATTGTATTTAGCTATAAAATGCATCAAGTCAATGTTAAACACAAATTAGGTTTTATTTTTTTTTTGAAAGTTCAGGAGTATGGACAGAATAAGGAAAAAATCCCTTTGAGTTGTATAATGTGATTTTAGTCTTTTAGCATTCCTTCAATGGAAGGCATATATACAAGATCAAATATTAATATATTGATTGATACAATTTTTTAAAAGTCTATCATGATCTTATAAATTGATGAAAATTACAAAACTTGCTGCAGAACATTTGTCTTAAAATACATTTTACTCTATTTTAAGATGAAGTTGTTATCTTTTAACTTTCTTAAAATGAAAACTCAAAAAATATGAGAATAATTTTCATAGGTGATTAATCAGGTGAGGGAGGAAGCAAGAGGAAAAAAGGACAAGAAATTAAAACTGAGAAAAATAAGAATTTTAATTTACCGAATGTTAGAAAGTTGTATTTTACTTTTTGTTGTCTAGAATGAAATTCTGAATAGCGATTGCATAAGTAACCATAATTTTGTCAGAAGGAAACAAATGAAAAATTTCATGTGTAATTTCTGTTAACTACCTTAACCGGGACTAATGAAAGAAAACTCCTGGATTTTCTCATGGTAGACTTTGATCTAATTATTGAGATTTCTGTCATAATTTGGAACAAAATAAAAGCCTAGTAAAACAACAAAGGTAAGTATAATTTTGACTGTGCATAATTTAAAAAAATAAGTGATTCAAAACTCACATCTTTTTGACTGTTGATGAAAATAACTTAATAAATAATATCTAAACTTCTAAATCAGGAGGAGCAATGTATAAACACTTTTCAAATAGGATGAGAGAGGAAGTCAAACTATCCCTCTTTGTGAATGACATGATCCTATATCTAGAAAACCCCATCGTCTCAACCCAAAAGCTTCAGAAACTGATTAGCAACTTCAGCAAAGCCTTGGATAACAAAATCAATGAGCAAAAATTGCTAGAATTCCTATACATCAATAACAGACAAGCCAAGAGCCAAATCACAAACCAACTCCCATTTACAGTAGCCACAAAAAGAATAAAATAACTTGGAATACAGCTAACAAGGGAGGTGAAAGATCTCTAGATATCTACGAAGAGAACTACAAACCATTGCTCAAAGGAATTAGAGATGACACAACAAATGAAAAAAATTCCATGCTTATGAATAGGAAGAATCAATATTGTTAAAATGACTATACTGTGCAAAGCAATTTAAAGATTTGATGCTATTCCCATAAACTATAACTGAGATTCTTCACTATTCAAATTAGAAGTGGTAAGCTTTGGGGATATGGAGAATATTCATTTTACAGAGGTGTTTGACATACCTGAAGACTTTTAATTAACTAATTTTAAAATCAAGTTGGTTGCTGCCATATAAAACAAAATTATACAGTGTTCTTGAAAAAAAGTGATATATCTACTAGCAGTAGATATGAATTCCTACTGAAAGGCAAAAATCAATACCATCTGAGAAATGACTATGTTCTTTAGACATAGCACATGCTCTTTTATTTCTCCATTTTCATCCATCTTTGCTGTGCTTCTCTATTTGTTAGAATATAAAGCAGTTCATATCATCACAATTACATCATTTTAAATACTAAAGTTAAAAATGTTTACTTCATTCCTATATTCCTAAAATTACAAAATTTGACAATGTGCAAAAATCACAACCATTCTTATACACCAATAATAGACAGATTGCCAAATCATGAGTAAACGCCCATTCACAGTTGCTACAAAGAGAATAAAACACTTAGGAATACCACTTACAAGGGATGTGAAGGATCTCTTTAAGGAGAAATACAAACCACTGCTCAAGAAAATGAGAGGACACAAACAAATGGAAAAAAATTCCATGCTCATGGATAGGAAGAATCAATATTGTGAAAATGGCCATGCTACCCAAAATAATTTATAGATTCACTACTCTTCCCATCAAGCTACTATTGACTTTCTTCACAGAATTAGAATAAACTACTTTAAATTTTATATGAAACCAAAAAAGAGCCCACATAGCCAAGACAATCCTAAGCAAAAGTAACAAAACTGGAGGCATCACACTTCCTGATTTCAAACTATACTACAAGGCTACAGTAACCAAAACAGCATGGTACTAGTACCAAAACAGATACATAGACAAATGGAACAGAATACAGGCCTCAGAAATAACACCACACATCTACAACCATGTGATCTTTGACAAATCTGATAAAAACAAGCAAGGGGAAAAGATTGTTTATTTAATAAGTGGTGTTAGGAAAACTGGTTAGCCATTTGCAGAAAACTGAAACTGGACCCCTCCCTTACAACTTATACAAAAATTAACTCAAGATGGATTAAAGACTTAAACATAAAACCTAAAACCATAAACACCCTAGAAGAAAACCTAGAAAATGCCATTCAGGACATAGACATGGGCAAAGACTTCATTACTAAAACATCAAAAGCAATTGCAACAAAGCCAAAACTGACAAATGGGATCTAATAAAGCTAAAAATCTTCTGCACAGCAAAAGAAACTGTCATCAGAGTGCATAGGCAACCTACAGAATTGGAGAAAATTTTTGCAATCCATCCATCTGACAAAGGGCTAATATCGAGAATCCACAAGGAACTCAAACAAATTTGCAAGAATAAAAACAAACAATCTCATCAAAAAGTGGGCAAAGGATATGAACAGACACTTCTCAAAAGAAGACATTTATGTGGCCAACAAACATATGAAAAAAAGCTCATCACCACCAGTCATTAGAAAAATGCAGATCAAAACCACAATGACATACCATCTCACATCAGTCAGTTAGAATGGAGATCATTAAAAAGTCAGGAAACAACAGATACTGGAGAGGATGTGGAGACATAGGATTGCTTTTACACTGTTGGTGGGAATGTAAATTAGTTCAACCATTGTGGAAGACAGTGTGGGAATTCCTCAAGAATCTGGAACCAGAAATACCATTTGACCCAGCAATCCCATTACTGGGTATATACCTAAAGGATTATAAATCATTCTACTATAAAGACATATTCACACATATGTTTATTGCAGCGCTATCTACAATAGTACAGACTTGCAACCAACCCAAATGCCTATCAATGACAGATTGGATAAAGAAAATGTGGCACATACATCATGAAACACTATTCAGACAAAAAAAGTTATGAGTTCATATTGTTTGCAGGGAGATGGATGAAGCTGGAAACTATCATCCTCAGCAAACCAACACAGGAACAGAAAACCAAACACTGCATGTTCTCACTCATAAGTGGGAGTTGAACAATAAGAATGCATGGACACAGAGAGGGAAACACACACCATGGCCTGCCAGGGGTTGAGGGGGACGGATAGGGAAAGCATTAGGACAAATAGCTAATCCATGTGGGGCTTAAAACCTAGATGACAGGTTGATAGGTGCAGAGAAACCACCATGACACATATTTACCTATGTGACAAACCCGCATGTTCTGCACATGTATCCCAGAATTTAAAGTAAAATAAAAAAAAAAAATAGAATATCAAGCAGTGCATATTATCACAATTACATTATTTTTTAAACACTAAAGTAAAACATACTTCATTTCTATTTTTTTAGATTAAAAATTTGACGATTTACCAATGAGTTATTTTTTTAATTTAAAATGTAGAAGAAAACATAATTTTGAAAATAGAGGATTTTGTGTATGTTTATATAAAATACAATGCTATTCAGAGAAATTCAAATTAAATGCCTTCATTAAACAGGCAAGAGTAAGTACTATGAAGGATATATAAACCAAGTAATGAACATAATGTATGCTTCTGTGAACAGAAATGGTATATTTTGTTAAAAAACTTTTATCAAATTACGTTCAGGTTGCAAGTCTGTGAAAGACCACACATTCAATACACTATTAATATATGCAAGTTGAAATGCAAAACTATCCAGAAAAAATGCAAATATGGCCAAGCACTTACAACATGAGTTTCTTGAAAATAATAATAAAGTAAACGTTTTGACATTTTTTACTAGTTGTGAGAGCACAGATATAAATATCACTATCCAATTAGGCAAATGTATTAATGTTGTCCATTACTTGTGGTGCCCCCTATAAACAAAAGTATTAGGAAATGATGGATTTTTTTTTTAAACGTTTCTAGGAAAAGTCTTAAACATGTATTGCAATATGGCCAATCTTTACCATTTGACAGCTTTACTATGAGCAAATGAAAGCACATAGCAGTCTAGCAAAAGCAAACAAAGTTTTAATACAAAAGGCAATACTATGAGGAAGGAGAAAACTTAAAAATACACACACACACACACATACACGCACACACACACAAAGACACATACAGCATATTCATAACACATATGCATAACGGCATATTCATCAGCACACATACACATATGTATAAAACCCTGAGAGGCAGGAGGGCAGTAGAGCTGGACAAGTAGTCAGTCACAACCAACAAGACACATCTGAGTCTCCTTTCAATATAATTAGATTAAAATGCCTATGAAATTATCATAACACATGTCTTCTAATATCTGAAATAGTCTATAGATAGTAATTTATATGCATACATATGTATTTAAATATATGGTATATGGAATATGTATGTGAATATATGCATATTTATACACACATTTATATAGAGACCTATTTTCAGTCCCAATTCTATTTGTTATCTATAACTGATAATATTTATGACTTTGTAATGT
Source organism: Rhinopithecus bieti (assembly GCF_001698545.2). NCBI lineage: Eukaryota > Metazoa > Chordata > Mammalia > Primates > Cercopithecidae > Rhinopithecus > Rhinopithecus bieti. Next base: position 218,675 of record NW_016813547.1, on the reverse strand, counting down.
ACACTGGATCTTACCCATTTTTTACCCCTTAAAAACATAGCATCACAGTATTGGGTAAATAATTGTGGAATTCTTGCTGAATCTTGCTGGCTTTTCCAAATATCAAAATTAACTACATTTTTTTGTTGCTACAAATAAACCCTCGCACTTCCTGTTCCTTTTAGGACTTAGAGCTTCCATTCCCTACGACTTGAAATTGTGCAATTGATTTTGTGTTAGATCATCTCTCAATGAGTAGTCTTGTAGAGCACATTTGTAGAGTGTAAAAGCAAAAATAACAAGTAAATAGAGTAAGATTATTGAAAGAATAACTCAAGTATCCTATTAAAATGAGAGTTAAAAATAAAACAGGAAGGAAAATAATACATCATAATAACAAAAATTCAATATATGGAATATCAAAAAGTGTACCTAAACAACCCAAGGAAAACAATCAAAATAAAAGTTTGCTCATTACTCTGATTCACTTGTATTTAATGAATTCTCATCTGATGGTTCTGGGGTAGCAGGCTACCACTCAAAGTCATCTGCTTGTTTTGTTGTTTCTAGGTTATTAGTCCGCCAGCCAAGAACTCGTCTGCTTTTGTATTTAGAGTGTGCTGGAAATTCTTAGTCTCAGAATCCTTGATATAGTCCTCTGTTTTAAAGTTCTAAGGCTGTAATTGTTAGATGTTTCTTTCAGAGGAATTAAAAATAGGTTTCTACTGCATTGCAGGGCCCAGGTAACATGAAAGGCAAGCCAAAACACCTGCTGATGAAATAATACACAGATTGTGTTATTTTATTACAGTAACTGACAGTATCAGAATGACACAGAGAAAAATCCTTATTTGGAGTATATATATATATATATATATATATATATGAATGTAACTATGATTAACATTAAAGATGAGGATTTTAATGTAAGACTATTGCAATAGTTTGAATGAGTCCCTCAAAATGCATGTGTTGGAAACTTCATCCCCAGTGCAACACTGTTTGAAGATGAGGCCTAATGGAAAGTGTTTAAGTAATGAGGACTGCCCCCACCCCCGCCATGAATGTATTCATGATGATTATAAAAGGACTTGAGGCTTCAAGTTTTATCTCTTACTTTATCTGCCCTCTCTGCCCTTCCAGCATGGGATAACACTGCCAGAAAGTCCTTGCCAAATGCTCGTACCGTAGAGTGCACTACTCAGCCTCTAGAGTGTGAGCCAATAAATTTGTGTACATTATAAACTACCCAGTCTGTGAAATTCTGTTATAACAGCACAAACACTGACAGCACTGACAGCACAGCACTGACAGGTGGGGTGGTTGAAGCACTGACAGGTGGGGTGGTTGCTATGACAAACACCGAAAACTGTGGAAACGGTTTTGAACTGGGTAATGGATAGTGGTAGACAAAATTTGAAAGAACAGGCTAGAAAAAGGCTAGATTGCCATAAATAGAGCGTTACGGGAATTTCTGGGGGAAAGCTCAGAAGAGAAGACCTGTATGAAAAGTCCGAAACTTCCAAGGATTATTTAGGTGGTCATGATCAGAATGTTGGTAAGGATCATTCAAATGAGATCTCAGACAAAAGGTATTGGAAACTGGAGAAAATAATCATCCCTGTTACAAATGACAAAAAACTCGGCTGAATTGTGGCCATGTCCTAGGATTTCATGGAAGGTTGAGCTTTGCTAGTGATTAACTAGGATATCTGGGAGAAGAAATACCTATGTAGCAAAATATTCAGATTGTGTCATGGGTCCTTTTAACTGCATACAGTAAAATTCAAGAAGAAACAAATGATTTGAAGATAGGGACTTTCTAACTAAAAAGGAAACAGAATTTAAGGGTTTGAAAGAACCTCACCCTGGAGGTGTGGCAGAGGATGAAAGAGCATTTTCAGGAGAGGAAACCAAGTTTGCTAGAAAGATTAGTATGGATAGAACAAAGCCAGGGGCTATTTATCGGAGCAATGGAAGAATGATCTTATCTTGAAGGCAGTTTGGAGATTACTGGTACCATCCCTCCCATCACAGGTACAGAGTACCAAGGCCTACAGCAAGAAAACATGTCGAAAGAGAGGCCTCAAGTACCCTTGGTATGTTGGCTCACTGCCCAGGGCTGCTTCAACTCTCTGCTCCTTGAATTCCTGGCAGAACTCCTTGGTCACCTCAGGTGTGGCTCAAAGAGCCCAGACGCAGCTTGCGCCACAATTTTGGAAGTTGCAAGTCTCAAATTTTGGCAACATTCATGCAGTGTTAACCTTACAAGTTCAAAAGTGCAGGAGCTATAGGGGCATGGCTTCCTCCATCTAGATTTCAAAGGATTTCACAATAGCCTGAGGCCATGCAGAGAACTGTCAAGAGGTATTAGGAACTGGAGAAAGTGCGGTCACCCACACAGTTCCCACTAGATCTAATGGATCTGTGGGTGCATTACTATCTCTGAAATTCTAGAGGTATAGGGCCACTAGAATGCAACTCCAACCCTGAGAAGTTTCATCACAATCTATAGGGTTTGAGCAGGAATTTCTATTCATGGTCAGATAGACAATAAATTAAAGCTCTTTATAAGCAATTTTATTACAATGATTATATCAATTTTCCAGTTACATAAACATTTGCATGTCACTTCACATGCCCCCCAAGAAAGAGAACTAAAACTATTGAAAAATAGTCCAACTAGTAACACTTCCCTGTGCAACATTAATCTAGTTAATATCGACCTTGTCTCTTTGGTTTGAGAGACTTTCACTTTGGATATCAAATAATGGGATAGGCTTACAAGACTTCTCAGTTCATGTAAATCATCTAGAGCATACCAAAAATACCTAATTATTTCTGTCATCTTTCCTTTTACAAAGTGAAGGTGTAAATTCTGTATGCCAATTATTATCAATAGGAGTAGTATCTAATAATGTTTGAATATAGAACAAACTTTGAGAATTTATTATTTCAAATTTACAGTCTGTAATTGACTAGGATTCACATAATTTGGATCATCACTTAAAATTTAAACAGCAATATTTAGTTTTATTAAGACATATTGAAATTTCACTTATCTTAGAGAAAAATAACTTGAAAAACAGAACTCAGTAGAGACAAAATTAATTCATTGAGGGAAAATTATTGATTCAAAGTATAAAGAATTATTTTTATTTTAGCTTTAAAACACAACTAATCGTATCAGCTAATACATTTATCATAATCATTTTATTGCTTTTATCAGAACTATATGAAAATCAAACATGTTTATATGTAATGAAGAAATAAGTGAAACCTAATGCATGTAAGACAGCACATTTGTTTGTTTTTTTTTTATTATTATTATACTTTAAGTTCTAGGGTACATGTGCATAACGTGCAGGTTTGTTACATATTTATACTTGTACCATGTTGGTGTGCTGCACCCATCAACCCGTCAGCACCCATCAATTCGTCATTTATATCAGGTATAACTCCCAATTCAATCCCTCCCCCTTTCCCCCTCCCCATGACAGGCCCCGATGTGTGATGTTCCCCTTCCCGAGTCCAAGTGATGTCATTGTTCAATTCCCACCTATGAGTGAGAACATGCAGTGTTTGTGAATCTAGTACTCTTTAGGAATATTCCACCTAACTAACATTTATTCTGTAATACTATCAAAGATGAGTGAAATGTTTCTATAAATCACATGAGTTACAGCATAACTTGAAGTTTAAAAGAATTTTTCTCTAATGATATATTTCACTTTTTCAAAACACATATTTCAACAAAATAGATACCTCTTTAAATTTGAAAGACTTTATAATTTTTCTCTGTGGGCTGTGACTTTCTTTTTTTTTTTTTAATTTT
>NW_016813547.1:200189-211179 GCF_001698545.2 Rhinopithecus bieti | reverse complement strand
CTTCCAGGTGAGGCGATGCCTCGCCCTGCTTCAGCTCTCGCTGGTCAGGCTGCAGCAGCTGACCAGCACCGATTGTCCGGCACTCCCTAGTGAGATGACCCCAGTACCTCAGTTGAAAATGCAGAAATCACCGGTCTTCTGTGTCGCTCGCGCTGGGAGTTGGAGACTGGAGCTGTTCCTATTCAGCCATCTTGCTCCGCCCTGGGCTGTGACTTTCTTACTTATATGGTGAATCCTCTGAATTTTCTTTTGCTCCTAAAGATTAAATGTTCCTTATGTTTGTAAACCAGCGTTCACCAAAGTGATAGATTCATGTTTTCATTGTGCATTCCCATCAATGAAACTTCTCTATGTATCAGTCATGATAGTATTTTCAATCTCTTATATCCCAGAGTGAATCCTTTTAAGTTATGCAACGTTCTGTTGCTTTGTGTGTCCCTAGTAGTTAAAGGGCTGACCATGCTATTACTACAGTTTCTATATTTTCATTTTATCTGGTATAATCAATCTAAAAATCCTCCTTAATCTCAAACATTAACTTTGTTTCAGATTATATTTTGATAATGCTAAAATAGTGGAGTCTCCAATAACTCATGAAGAGGCCATTCTGGAAGCCTCTATCATTCTCTGCATTGTGGCTTCTTTACACCTGCTTTCTTTTGGTTATTATTTGCATGGAAACTTTTTTCCGTTCTTTCAGTTTTAAACCATACGTATCCTTGGATCTAAAGTGAGTCTTGTAGGCATCAAATAGTTGATTTTTGTGTTTTTAACTAATTCTTTTGAAACACTTTTTAATTTGTAGTTTTAATTCATTTACATTTAAAATAATTAACTTACTATTGCCATTTTGGTACTTGTTTATGCATTTTACAGCTTTTTGTTATCCCTCAGTTCCTTTGGTACTGCCTTCTTATTTTTTGTAATAAGTTTTAATTTCCTTTTTAATTCCTTTTTTGTTCATGCTATAAATATTTTCTTAGTGGTTGTCATTGGTGATTATATATAATATCCTAAAGTCAAAGCAATCTATTTTAGTTGATACCAAGTTAATTGCAACATCATACAAAATCATACAAAATTCTATTTCTTTATATCTCTCCCTTATGGTACTGATATCACAAATTACATTTCTGTATATTGTATGCCATTAACGTCGATTTATCATTTTTTTTATGATTTTGCCTTTCAAATCTTATAGTATAATAAAAAATGGTTACAAACCAAAATTACAATAATACTGTTTTAAAGAATTTGTCCACGTATTTATCTTCCCTGGAGAACTTTATGCTTTCATATGGCTTCAAATTAGTATCCAGTTTCCTTTCAGTTAAACTGGAAGAACTCCCTTTAGTATTTCTTGTATGGAAGGTATAGCAGTAATAAACTTCTGTTTTTTGTTTATCTGGAAATGGCTCATGTTCTTCCTCATTTGTAAAGCAGAGTTTTATGAGATACAGAGTTCTGAATTGACTTTTTTGTCTTGGTACTTTTACATCTTATTTTTTAAATCCTGACATTTATCAGGTACATAAAGTAGATATATTTTATTTTAATAAATGCCCATTAAATTATTTATTTAGACATAAGTTTCAGGAGTTATTTTAAATATGTTTGATGTTCAGAAAGTGATTTTCACAACTCTTCAATGACAATTGGAAAGTTTGTTTTTTCTGTCATCATCTAAGAAATCATACAAAGTATTAAAATTCAGAATAAAATATGTAATCTATGAAAAAGTACACACACAATATACGTGTAATTTTTTATGATGACTATTACAAATTATCATTAACTTAATGACCTAGATAACAAAATTTGATTTTCTGTAACTGGACACCAGGAGTTTGAAATGAGTCCTAGTGAGCTAAATTAAAATGTCAGAAGCCCCAATTTCTTCTGGAGGCTCCAGGAGTGAATCTGTTCCTTGCCTTTTAACATTTTTTGAGACTTCTGGTATGGTTTGGCTTTCCTTAGTTCATGGTTCCATCACTCCAATCTCTTGCTTCTATTATCACATATTCTACATCTGATAATAAGGAGTTAGATTCTTTTAGATAGTCCGGTGAGCCTAACTCAATCAAGCAAAAGGTCTTTAACACAGAACCGCGACTTCCTTAAAGAAGAAGAAATCTGTAGGGGTGGTGGTTCACGCCTGTTATCCCAACACTTTGAGAGGCCGGGGCGAGGGGGTGGGGGACGGATCACCTGAGGTAGGGAGTTCGAGACCAGCCTGACTATCATGGAGAAACCCTGTCTCTACCAGAAATACAAAATTAGCAGGGCATGGTGGTGCACGCCTATAATCGCAGCTACTTGGGAGGCTGAAGCAGGAAAGTCACTTGAACCTTGAACCCGGGAAGCAGAGAGTGCAGTAAGCCAAGATCGCACTATTGCACTCCAGCCTGGGCAAAAAGAGTGAAACTCCATCTCAAAATAAATAAAGAAATAAATAATAAAAAAAAATGAATAAATAAATAAGTAGAAATTCTTCCTTTGGACTGAAGTTCCAGCTCATACCTCAGACTTCCACTGTTCACATCTTGATGGCTTGCCCTGTAGATTTTGAACTTGCCCACCCAGCCTCCACAATTATTTTCAAACCCTCTATCTATCTATCTATCTATCTATCTATCTATCTATCTATCTATCTATCATGTCCTACACATTCTGTTTCTCTAATGAAATTCTGATACAGGCAGAGAATTTTTCTCTTATAAAAGCACATTTTATGTTCAATCTTTGATGAGTTAATTATTAAAGGCTTATACATTTTCTAAATATTAGTAAGCGAATATCACTTTGCCATAGTCTCTCCTGTGCATTCCATGTTATGGAGCCATTCATTTAAAAGGTCAGTAGGCAGTAATTTACTATTTTGCATGTGTGTCATAGTATGATGAAGCAAAGAAATACTTATTTTCAGTTAATTGGCTAAACAATTGTAAAAATACTCTACATATTTACTTTACCATGAAAAGAGATTACAGTAAAATTGGTTTTCTTTTTACTATGAAATCTATTTCATTTTCTTTATTTACCACTATTACATTGCACTAGTACAGTCAAACATTAATATTTAAAACATTTCATCAATAAGATGACACCAAAAGAGATATCTGGTAATTCTGATCTTCAGGGCCTTTGCCAAATGCCCTATTTATCTTGTTTTTGTGCTGGTCAAAAATTTTTTTGGTTGGGATTAAGAAAATACAATTTAGCCAGCTTGAGAAAAACACAATAGTGAAAACTAGAAAACTGCCAAGAGAATAAGTAGTTCAAACTCTGGAGACCTCAAGTCTCTGCTAATCTCCAGAATAACACCTTCCTTTTTTCTTATTTATTTTTTTATTTATTTTTGGCAGACTGACTTATCTCTGGTTTTCAGTGAGCATGGTCGGGATTCTGAGCACACAAGTGTCCAAGCAAGGCCTCCAATGTTCACCCTTCTCAGGAAATTTAAATCCCACATAATAGTAATGTTACTTATAAATTTACTTCTTTATTAATACAAGGTTGCAATATTACTGAAAATTGAGAACACTTTTTCATCTTTTCTGCAATGCTTAGTCATGAGCAGATGTTGGGTTTTATGTTTAAATTACAGGGAGTCTCACATTTCCTTTCAGTAGTTCTGAAGATCTAAAAATGTGAATCATTGCTTTCTAGTGTCTTTTTCTTTCATATCTCCACCAACCTTGAATTCCATGTTCAACGAAGTATAAATTACTAATGCTGGAATAACTAGGGTTGTTTTTACAGGATTTGAAATTGTAAGAGGAAGTGAGAGATGAATAATTTCTATGTGACTCACCATGTCCATATGAGATCTAGGACAAATCAAAATCCACAATGTGAATCAAAGGGCAAAAAATTCCTGACTCCTGGGGAAAAAAACAAGTAACTTTAAAGATAAGACAAAAATAAAGATTTTGTGTAAACACAGTACAGACTGAGATCCTGACACCATTTAATTTTTTTGGCTTTGGTTTTTTTCTGAGTAAGGACTAGATTCCTTCTAGACTTTTGTTATGATAGATGAGCTTGTAGAATCATTTTACATAAGTATTTTTCGTGTTTATTATTTGAAACAAAAGGACCACAATTAATAAAATCTATGTTTGGTCTTAGTAATAGTATCTGAATAGTAGAAACGGAAGTTTTAGAAAAATCATAGCTGTGTCTCAATTTGAAATAGGAACTAAAATGTAAAAGAAGGAAGGAAAGAGAAAGAATAAAGAAAAAGTGAAGAGGGGGGAAGGAAGAAAGAGAGGAAGGGAAGGATGAAGAAAGAAAGGAAGAAAGGAAAACAGAAGCAAGAAAGGGAAGAAAGAAAATGAAGAAAAAAGAGAAAGAAGGAAAGATAAATAAAAATATAATGATGTGTTAAATTGTAAATGTGGTGCCAGTTAACTCAGCTTTTCTTACACGGCTTCTTACATAATTAGCAAGGAAACTTTTAACCTCATTTTACTAAGTAGACAGTGTTTTTGAATGGAATCATATGTTTTAATTATCACTCAAACCTTGTTTATTTTTTGGTGAATCATAAACCCAAGGAAGTTTCCCTCAAATAGGACATAGTAATACAATTATCTAAATTATTTTACTAATTTATCTGTTCAATCTATCACTATTTACCATTTATGACTAATTGAGATTATTTTAAATATATTTCTTCTTTGTGGAATAAATTAAGATGTTTTATTTTGCTCGATCGGCAAAGAACAATCAGTCTTGAATCATTTGTAATTTAGGTATTTAGAAACAAGCCATAAGATTGAAACTTTTTTAAAATTATGCTTTTCTGTATAATCATTTTCTATTTTAATTATCAAGTCATTTTCTCATTTCATTCCCAGACTGTGAGTGTGTGTAAGTATAATGTGTAATCCACTTACTAGAAAAAATTGCATTCATGAGGATAACGTGTTGGCATATTTCGTCCTTTGTAAAGCTCTTGAATAGCATAATCTTTTAGAACCAACCTATCCTATGGTATTTTATTTCCTGCCCATCCATCCTCATTCCCACTTCTTCTGGGGGCCATTGTGATTTACTAAGCAAATCAAAGGATTGCATGTGGCCTTAGTCACACCTGACAAGGTGAAATCATTTAAGAAGACAAATGGAGAGTATTAACTGGAATTTCTGCTTACTAGGGGAAGAGCAGTCAAAGAGTTGTGTTATTGCTTTAAATCAGCCGGCAGGCTATAACATATCTGGGTATGAAATAGACACATCCCAGATTCATTGATACTCCAAAATTTTCCAAGGAAACAACTCGAACAATTCCATTAGGATAATCTGAAAATCAGTCACACTCAGAAAGAGAGATATATTCAGAATGAAATAATATTATAATGCGGAAAATACAAGATTCAGAAGAATAATTGTTTCAACAGTTTGGGTTTAATGTAGAAAACTTTAGTATTTTTTAAATAGAGTTCTAGCTGGCAATTTTCTTCCAAATCATATTGAAAAACTATTTTGCTGATTCTGTTTTGCAGATTTGTCTTGAGAAAGTTGCAAATAATTGTAGAAAATAATAACTACCAAATTTATTCTATTTATTCTAAGTTATTATTATTTTTCTCATGCAGCATTTTCAATGAGTGTAATCAACATATGACTCAGCTACCATCTGCGATAACAATTAGCTTATATTAAATATATCAATGCCTTTTTTCAAATACATACATGCCATTGTGTTCACTGTTCATAAAATTTACGAAAATCCCTTCCTTGATATTAAAATTTATGTAAATAAAAAAAAAACAAAGAAAAAGAATTCTGAGATGCAGGAATCATCCTGAAAATGGGACACAAATACTGACTTTAAACAAATTAAATATTTGATAACAATTAAAAAAATTATCCACTTTGATTTTCCCATCAATCTATTTTTGTGGGTATCTATTTATCCTGACAAAAAGTTCTTGCATAGCCTAACCATTAGCCAGGTTACCCAAGCCTCTTCTAGACCCACTGGCAAACTTGTAAAAACAGATTAGGCAAAGAACCCACTAAAAATCCCAGCTAATCCAACAATGATCTGATCATCGTCAGATCACCATACCTCATTAGATTCTCATCCTTTATGCCCCCAGGTATGACTGATCCACCCCTGGCCTATCGTCAGTTACAATCTTATTAGGTCAGCTGATCCAAAATTCTCGGTACCTTTGATATTTCGCCCTTAGTGATTTTCCATCCATTGACCTTACCCTCCTCTTGCTATAAATTACCCATTTGCCCATGCTACTATATTGGAGTTGAGCCCATCTCTATCCTGTACAATGGCTTTATACATCACAATGGTCCTGAAATAAAACTTCTTCTGGTTATTAAGAATTCTCATTGAAGTTTTTTTTTTTTTTTTTTTTTTTTTAACAATTCCCTATTCTGTTTTATGCATTGGAATGGATTTTATCTTAGAATGGCATGTGAAAATGCCAAAATAGAGAAAGATAAATACTAATTTGTAGTTTTAATAGATCAGTGGAGAAACTTTAGCTTAGATCGAATCAGGCATTTATTGAAGTAATTATTACAAAAATATTCACTTGTGTACAATGAAAGATTCATTTGTGCTGCCCACATTTTAAAGCAATGCAAATAAAGTTAAAGCCAGTGAAATTAAATAAGATGACTTGCACTTGACAGATATTTAAGGATTTCTAATACATATAGGTTTTGTGGTTTAAAAAAAAAATAATTTGAAATATACAGAATACAAAGGATCATATTTGAAATAAAACTTTTAATTATTTCTACTTTTAAGATTTTTTTTCTCAAAGTGGGGTCCTACTATTAGCTATGAAAATCTCCTATGATATTTTAAGAATGCACATTTCTGCAATTCTTTGGACTTACTCAACCTGTGTCTATGCAAATGAATTTTATAATTTATTTTTTCATAATAATCACAGCAGAATATAAAGTACTGGGACACACTTGGTACGTTCTTATTTAAGAGACGAATAGAGGCATGTTGACTAAGCAAAGATAAATGAAATAGGCAGAGAAGTAATAGGAATTTTATGAGAAAGCAGATGAGAGAGGAAAAATTGAAACAAAGAGATAAAACTTGATGACAGAAAGTCATTGAGTTTGGCAATGCTAAGTCCATTGTTGGTGATGGTTTAAAATCTGTTACTGAAGTGATATATAGGGATATATATGTTTAAAAAGAAAATATTATGTAAACGTAACAATGGCAGAAAGACTTTCACTTGTCAGTTTTTCATCTGTTTTGTTCATGTATGATTTTCTCTCTTTAGGAGAAATTTTATGAAGACTAATCAGTGAAATTAAGGAGTGAATGGATAATAACATCAGATCAAACTTTGTTATTATTATTATTTTGTTAGTATATAGTTGATCTATTTCTACTTTGGTAAGTACTTGGAAACACAAAAATGGACAAGTAGATTTCAATATACCCTTCGGACTTTGAATTTCAATATATGGTTTTACACTAATAGATGATATCTCTATAAATAGGGAACCTATTAAACAATTTGCAGAATGGTGTCTTGTCCGTTTACATAGGAAGAAGAATAATTCTTCCTAAACTGGGTATTTAAATAAATAGTTCATATCTATGTTATTATATGTTCATTAAATAGCAATTTCTTATGATGATAAAGGTTAAACTTTTATGAGGTTATTTTAAAGTAAAAATATGTAATTGGGAGACATTTATGCTTTAATTTTCTTTAACAAGTGTGAACAAATAATTGATTAGAAAATTATTCTGTGGAATGAGATGAGGACACAATATGCTGAAGTTTAGGCTGGATAATATCTGATTGAGTTTGAAAAGGGAAGTACCTAACTCATCAATTTTATTGGTTCTTATAGAATACAAAATCTTTTGTAAAAAAAATATGTTTATAGAGTAGAAGAATTATTTTGTTATATGGATACATTTTATAGCAGTGAAGTCAAAGCTTTTAGTGTACTCATTAAGTAATTTCTAATCATTCACCTGTCTCCCACCAACTCCTACCCTTCTGAGTCTCCATCGTCTATCATTTCATACTCTGTGTTCATACATACACATTATTTAGCTTACACTCATAGATGAGAACATGTAGTATTAGTCTTAATGTTTCTGAGATACAAATTTAAGAGTCGTTAGACCGTTACACACTTCCACAGTAACAAGCTTTATCTATAGAATTTTGTTGTTGTTGTTGTTGTTGTTGTTGTTGTTGTTGTTGTTCAGAAGGAATCTCCCTCTGTCGCCCAGGCTGGAGTGCAGTGGTGCGATCTCGGCTCACTGCAAGCTCGGCCTCCCGGGTTCACACCATTCTCCTGCCTCAGCCTCCTGAGTAGCTAGGACTACAGGCACCCGCCACCATGCCCAACTAATTTTGTTTTGTATTTTTAGTAGAGACGGGGTTTCACCATGTTAGCCAGGATGGTCTCGATCTCCTGACCTCATGATCCACCCACCTCGGCCTCCCAAAGTGCTGGGATTACAGGGGTGAGCCACCGTGCCCGGCCTATAGAATTTTTAAATCTGCATTTTTTACTTCTCTGCTTATTTTTTCTCCACCTGTGGATACAATCCAGATATTTTACACTAATGATGGAGAAAAAGGAATACTTTTATCTTCTATTCAACTCATTAAAAATTAAGTAACAGGAAGAAGTGTGCTTATGTGAAGAGCACATATAGAAGTTACTTTACCTTTTCACTATGTTTATGGAGTGGTTCAATACCTAGTGCATGATCTGGTAATGCAGTCTTATCATTCAGTAGTATTTGGTATTAATAAGACATCTAACTGATCAAAATCATTTAAAAAGTTGAAATTGAAGTGAAAGTTAAATATTCTTGGCAGATAATATGAAGTTTGTGACAGATTCTTCACTCTGACAGTGGCAATTTTTTCAGAATCTAAATTACTTTGACCTCTTTTTTACTATTTTAAATTGCAAAACACCATAATTTTTTTCATCAAGCCAGAAACTTTATCAGCAAAATGCATTCCTATCTTCAACTGTCAAGTAATTTATGATCAAATATTAGAGCAAAAGACATTTAAAAATAAACAGATATCTTTTCCAACCAAGTGCACAGGACATCTTCTCATCTGACAAATTTAAAATTCATATTTATCAATATGAGGAAAATATGGCAAAATACCAAAGTTTAACTTCACTCTATTCTATGAACCTATAGCATATTGACCTGTCATGCATGTCAAAATCAATCACTGCCTGAATTTCTAACAGCTTTGAAGCTGGAGAAAAATACTTTTTACTGTTTTCACTTTCAATTCTCACTCACCATCAAATTTTATTGGGTTTTAGATATAAGTTTTAACAACATACAGTACAGAGGAAAAAACACCTTCAGAATATTTTCTATACTTTGCCAGTCAAAAACACTCCTCTCCCCAGTAAACTATTCAGTCTTCTGAGCCTCATTTTCTACACTTTCATAATACACGTACTTGTTCTTTAAATACAGTGCATATCGCTATTCACATTGCTATAAATGAGGTCTGAAAACCTCACCCCTACAATTATTTAATTTTTGTATAAATTAATTTTAATTTAATAACTGTGTAGAACAGCATATTATTTTCTAGGCAAATAGACTTCATTAGAATATATTAGTAACTACACAGGCAAATACAACTTAAGAGAAACGCTTAACAACATAGAATTGTCTTTTTATTTAAATGTTTTTTCATAAAAACACTTCTATTTTCATATTCTTTCAAATCATGTGATCATTATAAAATGGCATTTGCCCAAATCAATGCAATGCTGCACATGATTTCTCAGGTTAATGAATATCAAAATTAAAAATGTTCCATAGTCCATTAAGTGTATGGAATCATGACATGATTTGGTTTACACAGTATTTTATTTCATTCTAAAACACATTTTACAGTATTTTAGAATCACAGTCTGCCAAGTGTGGTGGCTCATGCTTATGATATTAGTACTTTGCAAGGCCAAATCAGGAGTATCCCTTGACGCCAGGAGTTTGAGATCAGCCTGGGCAAAAGAGTGAGACCCCTGTCTCTGCAAAAAATTTAAAAAATTAGCCAGGCCAAGTGGGGCATGCATTTAGTCCCAGCTACTGGGGAGTGTGAGCTATGATTGCACCACTGAGCTCCAGGCTGGGTTACAGAGAGACCCTGTCTCAACAAAACAAAACAAAATCCATGAGCATGATAAAGATATAGCAAGCATTTGTTTATCCACCGTGGACTTTGAGTAATAATCAAAATAATTTTAAATTTGTCTTTGTAACACTCTCTGATCACTCTCTTAACTCCTTTCCCCAACCTTCAATCACCAGACACACAGAAACACTCTAGAATGTGTAATTTGTGATTCACCTAATTTCATTTCTACAGGTTTTTTACTATATAAGTATATATGTTTGTAAATAACTAGATAGTATAGCATTATTGTATTTTAAATGTTAAATTATTGGTGCCTATTGTATCTATTATCTGTGGTATTCTGTTTTTAGGTAGGAATACAGTGTATTCCATGTTAAATGGATACTAGGTTATATTTAAAATTGTTCTGTTGATTAACCTTTAGGTTGTTGCCACTGCTATTTCCATACAAGCTGCACTGATAAGAGCATTTCTATGACTCTCTCCTTGGGCATGGATGTGAACATTTCTTCAAATTTACAGTTAAGAATACAACTGCTGTTTTGTAGAATCAGTATATGTATTTTTTAAATATATGAGATATTGCCAAATCTGTCTCCAAAAGTTGAAACAATTGCAACGAAAACATCGTTTTATCTTTTCCTACGTATTTGAAAGTACTTGACATTGTCACACTTCAGTGATTCTTAAGGGAGGATAATGCCCCCTGGGGTATTTGGCATCGTCTAGAGAAGTTTTGGTTTTGTTGTTGTTTCCTCTGGAGTATTTCCTAGAAGTTTTAGTTTTTATTGTATTAAAATGTACAAAATATAAAATTTACCTTTTAAACACTT
>NW_016813547.1:182139-196577 GCF_001698545.2 Rhinopithecus bieti | reverse complement strand
TTCCTTCCTTCCTTCCTTCCTTCCTTCCTTCCTTCCTTCCTTCCTTCCTTCCTGTTTCTTTCCTTCTGTGTTTCTTTTGACAGAGTCTTGATCTGTTACCCAGACTGGAGTGCAGTGGCATGATCTCAGTCCATAGCAACCTTCTCTTTCTGGGTTCCAGTGATTCTCATGCCTCAGCCTTCCAAATAGCTGAGTTAACAGGCATGAGCCAGCATGCCTGGCTATTTTTTCTTTTCTTTTCTTCTTTTTTTTTTTTTAAGTAGAGACAGGGTTTTGCCATGTTGGCCAGGCTGATCTCGAACGCCCGACCTCAGGTGATCCAACTTTTGTGCCCCGCAAAGTGCTGGGATTACAAGCGTGAACCACCACACCCGGCCCAATCTTCTTATTTCTATAGGGTAAATTCAGACTCTTGTGTTACCTTTTTGTTTTGGGAACACGGAAATATATTTTTTCTTGCTTTATATGAGCCAAAAGTATATCAGCCAAAAGTATAAATGCTTTATGAAACGTTTTAAAATGTTTAAAACATCTGCTTTCACTGATCAGTCTGCCATGTTCCCTGGAGACACACTATTTCTATATTATTTGCTGATTATTTAAATTTGCATGACTGTCCAGGGTAACTATCTGACCCAAGTGTATACACTTACTAAGTGATAGCTTTAAAATTATAATCTAAATTTCTTAGCTCTTTGTTAGGTGACTTTTATTTTCTATTCAATAATGAACTATGTACTTTTTACAACCTACCTTTACTATTTTCAAGAAAAAGAATAAATAATATATGTAATGCCCCGTAGAATTGCAAGTTTAATTCACATACACAATATCTTTTAAACAAATGGGATATGCTTGTATAAATGCTTGCCAGAAATCTTATCATTTAACTTAACATACTAACATACTAATCCCTTGATTATTTTTTGAAACAACAAGATCATTTGGTATACACTCTTTTTTTTTTTTTTTTTTTTTTTTTTTTGGAGAGAAGGAGTCTAGCTCTGTTGCCCAGGCTGGAGGGCAGTGGCCCGGATCCTGCAGCTCACTGCAAGCTCCGCCTCCCCCCGTTTAAGCATTCTCCTGCGTCAGCCTCCGAGTAGCTGGCTACAGGCGGCTGCCACCCATGCCCGGGCTTAAGTTTTTTTTGTTTTTTGTTTTTTGGTTTTTTTTTTTTGTATATGATAGTGGAGACGGCAGTTCCCACCTTGTTAGCCAGGATGGTCGTCGATCCTCTGACGCGATCCGTGATCCGCCCGTCTCGGCCTCCCAAAGTGCTGGGATTACAGGCTTGAGCCACGGCGCGCAGCCTACACTCTCTTTTTTATAGCAAATAAGAAACTGATTTTGTTTATTCAAAGTGTACTTGAGGAACAAATACAAAGTGAAAATTCTCACTTTTACCAAATTAATTTGGTAAAAGCCTTAATATTTATGTAATAATTTTAAAGTCATATAATATCTAATTTGCTATTAGAGTTTAGACAAAAATGAAACAATTTACATAACATCAACAATTCAGTACAGATGTCAAAATAACAGCACTTTTGTTTCAACAGAAACCAATGACATTTGTGTGTGATTGAGAAATGTGTGTCTGATTTTCTAAAGGAAATATATCATATTTTTGTCACTTCATTGAAAGTGTTCCCACAAAACTTCTGCTGGATTTTGTGCAGAAGGCAAAAAATGTTATGAAAACTCAGTCAGCCACACTGTTGCATTTTTAAGATTACCTTGGGACTGGAAGCTAGTAATAATAGGACTTGAAGACAGATCATCTTGCCATGACCAGGTCAGTGACTCGGAAATAAAGTCAGAGAAAAGCAATGTGAAAATAAGTCTAAATGAAGGTAAAAACAGGAATTAGGAAATTGGTTGTTGAGTCTTTCAGAAATAGGAAAAGAAAAGAGATGCTAATCAATGAAGAAACTAACATTTTAAAAGAGAGTAATGGAAGTAAAGAGAAGTTTTACAGAGTAGTCCGAATTGGATTACTTTTAAAATTCTTATTTAGATTCTCTTTTATATTATTCAGTTAACATTTGCTTGCCTGTTTAATTCCACACATGCTTGAATGTGTGTACATGTTCAGTGTATTTATTTATAAAAGTGCTGTTTGGTGAGGGTATGTGTGATGTGAGGGTATATTGGTGAATATACAAAGGCCTGACTTGTTCACCAGTGTGTCCTCAGAGCCTTGTCATATTACTCTTCAATGAATATATATTGAGCACAGAGTTAAAACCCAACGTACTTCCAAGAAGAACCATAGTCAATTTGTTTGCAAAATGCAATAGTTTATTTTGCTCATACATTTTCAACTTGGGCAAGTGTCAGCGGAACAACTTTTTCTGGTCAAGTTAGCATCAGCTAGGGTAGAACAAAAAAAATGATTGGATGAAAGAATCTGAGGCAGCCTCCCACACTCATATGCCTGGCAGTTAACACTGCCTACCAGCTGGGAATCAACTAAATCAAACACTATACTGTAAAACCTACGTGCGACCTAAGTGCCTAGTCAGAAACTGTATTTTCTATTATGACAATTATGCAAGTTAACCCAAATACCAGAGTTTACAAATTGTATTTATTTCTTAAACTTTTAAAATACTTTAAAAGATATTTTATTTTATTTTATTNTTTCCAATTTACTATTGAAAAGCACTTCTTTAGGGCTTAGGTAATATATTGTTATGTCAAAAGTACTTTACAAATTCTTCTTTAATAGAATGTGCAATATAATATTTTAAAAATTCATTTTATAGAACTGTAGGATTTTACCTTTGTAAAATGGTTAGGTTATTTATAGTCAGTTTCCTCATTTTATCAGGAGGACTTGGAATAGCCATGTGACCTGACCTTGGACAAAATATTACTTGGATACTGAGAAGCCTTTGATTCAGGAGGTCTAACGATTAAAGCTAACTAAATTGCATTAACTTAAGCAAAATTTTTACATTAAACATTGCAAATGTAATATCTGACTACTTTTTCTCCTTAACAATTAAAATAAGACTTTATCTGCTTTATTAATTAACAAATCCTGAATAAATTCAGCACATGAGATAAAAGAGTAGTGTAGCCATTTGCGGGGAGAGGATAGCCCCTACCTGAAGTTTGGCTTAGCTATTGAGACTGAGGATACCATATGAATCCATTAAGAAGGAATGAAAGATACACTGCTGACATGAAGATTCTTTCTGAGAACGTTGTGTGGCTCCCAACTAGGTTTCAAAACAATTGGAGAGGGCAGGGAAAGATTAGCTTCATTCTGGGGTGAAGCAGAGTTGAGTCTTCCCATGTGCAGAAAACTGTGTGTGTGATTTTGTTTGTTTTACTGTATATTAACATATTATTATTGTGTATACTTATTACCTACACAATGATGTTATAATATGTGTATATAATGTGGGATGATTAAACCAATCAATCAGCATATCCATTATTTTAAATACTTCCATTTTGCCCCTCTTATGTAACCAAAACTGTGCGCCATTTGAGCAACATCTCTCCATCCTACCCACACCCTAACCACCACTTTACTTTCTGTTTCTGCAAGTTTGATTATTTTAGATTCCACATATAAATCAGAATATGCAATATTTGTCTTTCTGGGACTCACTTATCTCATTTAGTGTAATATCTTCCATGTTCATTCATGTTGTAAATAACAGATTTTTTTTTTCTTAAGGCTGAATAGTATTCCACTGTATATGTTCTATATTTTTTTTATCCATTCATTTACTGATGAATACTTAGGTTGATTCCATATCTCGCCAATGTGAATGATGTTGCAATGGAAACGGAAGTTCAGATATTTCGTTAACATTATTTTATTTCCTCTGGATATGTACTCAGTAGAGGGATACCCATATATATAGTAGTTCTACTTCTAACCTTTTGAGAAACCTTCATAATGTTTTCAATAATACCTGTACAAATTTACATTCCCACCAACAATGTACAAGGGTTCTCTTTTGTCCGAATCCTCAGAGACACTTTTATTCTTTCATCATTTTTATAATAGCCACTCTAACAGGAGTGAAGTGAGAGCTCATTGTTGTTTGAATTTGCAATTCTCTGATGATCAGTTTTATATTTTTTCATATATCTGTCAGCCCTTTGTATGTCTTCTTTTAAGAAATGTCTATTCAGATTCTTTGCCCAATTTTAACTGAGTTACTTGCTTTCTTGCTATTGAGTTGTTTGAGTTCCTTATATTTTTGGATATTAACTCCTTATGACATGCATGACTTGCAAATACTTTCTCTCATTCCATAGGTTGTCTTTGTACTCTGTTGATTACTTTTTTATTTGTTTTTATTTTATTTTATTTATTTATTTATTTATTATTATTTTGTTTTGTTTTGTTTTGCTGTGCAGAGCATTTTAGTTTGTTGAAATACTACTTGTCAATTTGTGCCTTTGTTTCCTGAGCTTCTGGAAAAAAAAAAAAATCATTGCTCAGAACACCTTCATTTAGGTTTTTTTCTGTCTTTCTTCTAGCAGTTTTACAGTGTTATGTCTTACGTTTAAGTAACTAATCTATTTTGACTTAATTTTCATTTACGGTGTGAGATAGTAGTCCAATTTTATTCTTCTTGTGGAAGTCCAGTTTTCCTAACATCATTTGTTGAACAGACTGTCCTTTTTATATTGTGTGGTCTTGACACTTTTGTTGAAAATCAGTATGTGGATTTATATATGAGCTCCCTGTCCTGTTCTATGGGTGGATTTATCTGCTTTTGTGTAAGTGCCATGCTGTTTTGACTATTGTAGCTTGGTAATATATTTTGAAATCAGGAAGTGTGATGCCCTCAACTATTTTCTTTTTCCTCAAGATTACTTTGGCTATTTAAGGTCTTTTATAGTTCTATACATGTAGGTTTATTTCCAGAAACCCTATTCTCTTTCATAGGTCAGTTTTTCTGTTTTTATGCCAGTACCATGTCATTTTAATTACAGTAATTTTGTAATATCACTTGAAATCAGGAAATATGATACTTTCCGTTTTTTATTTTTTATTTTTTATTTTTATTTTTTTATTTTTTATTTTTTTGCTAAACATTGCCTTGGCTATCCAAAGTTTTTTGATTGTTTCACACAAATTTTTGAATTTTGTTTCTATTTCTGTAAAAACTGACATTGTAATTTTAATATTGATTACCTTGAATCTGTGGATTGACTTGAATAGTATACAAATTTTAGCAGTAACAATTCTTCCAGTTCATCAACACAGGATATTTTTCCATTTATTTTTGCCTTTTCAGTTCCTTTTATATACCAATAAATACCATTTAGAGTTCTGTCTTTGGTTAAATGTATGTCTTAGTATTTTTTTTATTTTTGTAGCAACTGTAAATAGAATTGTATTCTTGACTTCTTTTTTAGATATTTCATTGTTAATGTATAGAAACACTACTGAGTTGTGTGTGTTAATTTTGTATCCTGCAAGTATACTTTATTTGGTCATTAGTTCTAAGAGTTTTTAATGGGAGTCTTTAGGAATTTCTATATGTATGATCAAGTAATCATCAAACATCTACATTTTTACCCCTTCCTCTTCAATTAGGATTCCATTTACTTAGTTAATTTTTTTTGTAGGTCAAATTGCTCTGGCTAGAACTTTCAGTACTATGCTTAACAGAAGTGATGAGAGTGAGAATCCTTATCTTGCTCCTGATTGTAGAGAAAAAAACTCAACTTTTCACTATTGAGTACAATGTTAACTATGAGCTAATATATGGCCTATATGGCCTTTATTATGATAAAGTAGATTGCTTGTATATCTAATTTGTTGGGAGTTTTTGTTATGAAAAGATGTTTAATTTTGTCACTTTTCTGTATTTAATAAAAAGATCATATGGGTTGTGTCCTTCATTTTGTTAACATGGTTCATATCATATTTATAAATTTACATATTCTGAACTATCCTTGCAACTCTGAAATAAATCCCACTTCATCATGATGAATGATTTTTTTAATGTGCTGTTGACTTCAAATTGTTAGTATTTTGTTGATAATTTTTGTATCTATGTTTACCAGGGGTTGTATTTTATATGGTTTGGCTATGTCCCCACCCAAATCTAATCATGAATTCCCACATGAGGTGAGGAGATACCTGGTGGGAGGTAAGGGAATCATGGGGTTGGGTCTTTCCTGTGCTGTACTTGTGATAGTGAATAAATCTCACAAGATGGCTTTAAAAATGGGAGTTTTCCTGCACAAACTCTCTCTCTTGCCTGCTGCTATTTACATAAGATGTGACTTGTTCCCCCTTGCCTTCCACCATGATTGTGTGGCCTCCCCAACGAGGTGAAACTGTAAGTTCATTAAACCTAATTCTTTTGAAAATTGCCCAGTTTTGAGTATGTCTTTATCAGAAGTGTGAAAATGGACTAATATAGTAAATTGGTACCAGTACAGTGGGGCACTGCTGAATATATACTTGAAAATGTAGAAGCAACATTGGAATTGAGTAACAGGCAGGGATTGGAACAGTTTGGAGGGCCCAGAATAAAAGAGGAAAATGTGGGCAAGTTTTGAACTTCCTACAGACTTGTTGAATGGCTTTGCCAAAAATGCTGATAGTGATATAGACAATAAAGCCCAGGTTGAGGTGCTCTCATATGGAAATGAGAAACTTATTGGGAATTGGAGGAAAGGTGACTCTTTTTATGTTTTACCAAAGAGACTGGCAGTATTTTGCCCTTCCCTGGAGATCTGTAGAACTTTGACTTTGAGAGAGATGATTTAGGGTATCTGGTGGAAGAAATTTGTAAGCAGCAAAACATTCAGGGTGTGATTTGGGTACTGGTAAAGACATTCAGTTTTATAACGGAAACAGAGCATAAAGGTTTGGGAAATTTGCAGCCTGGCAATATGATAGAAAACAAAATCCCATTTTTTTTTTCAGGAGAAATTAAAGACAGCTGCAGAAATGTGCATAAGTAGCAAGGAGCAGAATGTGAATACCCAAAACAATGGGGAAAATGTCTCCAGGTCATGTCAGGGGTCTTCATGGCCACCCCTCCCATTACAGCCTCTGAGGCCTAGGAGGAAAAAGTGGTTCCATGGGCCAGACCCAAGGTCCCTGTGCCTAGGGACTTGGTGCCCTGTGTCCCAGCCACTCCAGCCATGGATTAAAGGGGCCAATGTAGAGCTCGGACCATAGCTGCAGAGGATGCAAGCCTCAAGCCTTGGCAGCTTTCATGTGGTGTTGAGTCTGCCACTGTACAGAAGTCAAGAATTGGAGTTTGGGAATCTCTGCCTAGATTTCAGCAGATATATGGAAATGCCTGGATGTTCAGGGAGAAGTTTGCTGCAGGGGTGGGGCTCTCATGGAGAACCTCTACTAGGGCATTGTAGAAGGAAATGTGGGTTTGGAGCCCTTACATAGAGTCCTTACTGGGACACCTTCTAGTGGAGCTTGAGAAGAGGTACACCATCCTCCAGACCTCAGAATGGTAGATCCACTCACAACTTACCATGCACCTGGAAAAGCCACAGACACTCAACGCCAGCCTGTGAAAGCATCCATGCAAATCCACAGGGGCAGAGCTGCCAGAGACCATGGAAACCCACCTCTCACATCAGCATGACCTGGATGTGAAACATGGAGTAAAAGAAGATCATTTTGGAGCTTTACAGTTTGACTGCCCTGCTGGATTTTGGACTTACACGGGGCCTGTAGACCCTTTGCTTTCATCAATTTCTCCCATTTGGAATGGCTATATTTACCCAATGCCTGTACCCTCATTGTATCTAGGGAATAGCTAATTTGGTTTAGATTTTACAGGCTCATAGGCAGAAGGGACTTGCCATGTCTCAAGAGAGATTTTGGACTGTGAACTTTTGAGGCAATGAAGAAATTATTTAAGACTTTTTGGGGGACTGTAGGGAAATAATGATTGGTTTTGAAATGTGAGGACATGAGATTTGGAAGGGACTAGGGGTGGAATGATACGGTTTGGCTGTGTTCCCATCCAAATCTCATCTTGAATTCCCACATGTTGTGGGAGGCACTTGGTGGGAGGTAGCCAGATCATGGGGGCAGGTCTTTCCCATGCTGTCCCCATGGTAGTGGATAAGTCTTGTGAGATATGATTATTTTTAAAATGGGAGTTTTTCTGCGCAAGTTCTTTCTCGCCTGCTGCCATCTGTGTAAGACGTGACTTGCTCCTTCTTACCTTTTGCCATGATTGTGAGACCTCCCCAGCCATGTGGATCTATACGTCCAATAAATCTTTTTATTTTATAAATTGCCCAGTCTTGCATATGTCTTTATCAGCAGTGTTAAAACAGATACTGTATTAGTTTGTTTTCACACTGCTGTAAAGATGCTACCTGAGACTGGGTCATTTATAAAGAAAAGAGGTGTATTTGCCTCACAGTTCTGCATGACTGGGAATGCCTCAGGAAACTTACAGTCATGGCAGAAGGGGAAGCAGGCATATCTTACATGGTGTCAGGCAAAAGAGAGGAAGCAAAGAGGGGAAGAGCTCCTTATAAAACCATCAGATCTCATGAGAACTTAGTCACTATAATGAGAACAGCTTGAAGGAAACCACCTTCATGAACCAATTACCGCCGACCATGATCCTCAAGCACCTGGGGGTTAGAATTTGAGAGGAGATTTTGGTGGGGTCAGAAAGCCAAGCCATATCAGGGGTATTGTCCTGCAATTTAGTTTTCTTGTAATGTCCTGCCCTAACGTTGATATCAGGGTAGGGGTTTGAAACTATGACAGAAGCTAAAGAAAGGAGCACCTAGGATTTGCTATCACTTGCCCAAACGTGAGGAAGGGTTGGGGAGAAAAAACTGGGAAGCAAGCGATATTTAAAAGTTGTCAGAAGTCAAACACTTACAAAATAAAATCAGATTGTTTAATAGAAGAAGACATAATGTTTTGATGTATCATATGTGAGCTTTTATACATGACATCATATGGAGAGCTCTCAAAAATCCTTAACTTCAGGTTGGCACGGTGGCTTATGCATGTAATTGGGAGGCTGAAAATGGTGGATNCGTTTTTTATTTTTTATTTTTTATTTTTATTTTTTTATTTTTTATTTTTTTGCTAAACATTGCCTTGGCTATCCAAAGTTTTTTGATTGTTTCACACAAATTTTTGAATTTTGTTTCTATTTCTGTAAAAACTGACATTGTAATTTTAATATTGATTACCTTGAATCTGTGGATTGACTTGAATAGTATACAAATTTTAGCAGTAACAATTCTTCCAGTTCATCAACACAGGATATTTTCCATTTATTTTGCCTTTTCAGTTCCTTTTATATACCAATAAATACCATTTAGAGTTCTGTCTTTGGTTAAATGTATGTCTTAGTATTTTTTTTATTTTGTAGCAACTGTAAATAGAATTGTATTCTTGACTTCTTTTTTAGATATTTCATTGTTAATGTATAGAAACACTACTGAGTTGTGTGTGTTAATTTTGTATCCTGCAAGTATACTTTATTTGGTCATTAGTTCTAAGAGTTTTAATGGGAGTCTTTAGGAATTTCTATATGTATGATCAAGTAATCATCAAACATCTACATTTTACCCCTTCCTCTTCAATTAGGATTCCATTTACTTAGTTAATTTTTTTTGTAGGTCAAATTGCTCTGGCTAGAACTTTCAGTACTATGCTTAACAGAAGTGATGAGAGTGAGAATCCTTATCTTGCTCCTGATTGTAGAGAAAAAAACTCAACTTTTCACTATTGAGTACAATGTTAACTATGAGCTAATATATGGCCTATATGGCCTTTATTATGATAAAGTAGATTGCTTGTATATCTAATTTGTTGGGAGTTTTGTTATGAAAAGATGTTTAATTTTGTCACTTTTCTGTATTTAATAAAAGATCATATGGGTTGTGTCCTTCATTTTGTTAACATGGTTCATATCATATTTATAAATTTACATATTCTGAACTATCCTTGCAACTCTGAAATAAATCCCACTTCATCATGATGAATGATTTTTTTAATGTGCTGTTGACTTCAAATTGTTAGTATTTTGTTGATAATTTTGTATCTATGTTTACCAGGGGTTGTATTTTATATGGTTTGGCTATGTCCCCACCCAAATCTAATCATGAATTCCCACATGAGGTGAGGAGATACCTGGTGGGAGGTAAGGGAATCATGGGGTTGGGTCTTTCCTGTGCTGTACTTGTGATAGTGAATAAATCTCACAAGATGGCTTTAAAATGGGAGTTTTCCTGCACAAACTCTCTCTCTTGCCTGCTGCTATTTACATAAGATGTGACTTGTTCCCCTTGCCTTCCACCATGATTGTGTGGCCTCCCCAACGAGGTGAAACTGTAAGTTCATTAAACCTAATTCTTTTGAAAATTGCCCAGTTTTGAGTATGTCTTTATCAGAAGTGTGAAAATGGACTAATATAGTAAATTGGTACCAGTACAGTGGGGCACTGCTGAATATATACTTGAAAATGTAGAAGCAACATTGGAATTAACAGGCAGGGATTGGAACAGTTTGGAGGGCCCAGAATAAAAGAGGAAAATGTGGGCAAGTTTTGAACTTCCTACAGACTTGTTGAATGGCTTTGCCAAAATGCTGATAGTGATATAGACAATAAAGCCCAGGTTGAGGTGCTCTCATATGGAAATGAGAAACTTATTGGGAATTGGAGGAAAGGTGACTCTTTTATGTTTTACCAAAGAGACTGGCAGTATTTTGCCCTTCCCTGGAGATCTGTAGAACTTTGACTTTGAGAGAGATGATTTAGGGTATCTGGTGGAAGAAATTTGTAAGCAGCAAAACATTCAGGGTGTGATTTGGGTACTGGTAAAGACATTCAGTTTTATAACGGAAACAGAGCATAAAGGTTTGGGAAATTTGCAGCCTGGCAATATGATAGAAAACAAAATCCCATTTTTTTTTTCAGGAGAAATTAAAGACAGCTGCAGAAATGTGCATAAGTAGCAAGGAGCAGAATGTGAATACCCAAAACAATGGGGAAAATGTCTCCAGGTCATGTCAGGGGTCTTCATGGCCACCCCTCCCATTACAGCCTCTGAGGCCTAGGAGGAAAAGTGGTTCCATGGGCCAGACCCAAGGTCCCTGTGCCTAGGGACTTGGTGCCCTGTGTCCCAGCCACTCCAGCCATGGATTAAAGGGGCCAATGTAGAGCTCGGACCATAGCTGCAGAGGATGCAAGCCTCAAGCCTTGGCAGCTTTCATGTGGTGTTGAGTCTGCCACTGTACAGAAGTCAAGAATTGGAGTTTGGGAATCTCTGCCTAGATTTCAGCAGATATATGGAAATGCCTGGATGTTCAGGGAGAAGTTTGCTGCAGGGGTGGGGCTCTCATGGAGAACCTCTACTAGGGCATTGTAGAAGGAAATGTGGGTTTGGAGCCCTTACATAGAGTCCTTACTGGGACACCTTCTAGTGGAGCTTGAGAAGAGGTACACCATCCTCCAGACCTCAGAATGGTAGATCCACTCACAACTTACCATGCACCTGGAAAAGCCACAGACACTCAACGCCAGCCTGTGAAAGCATCCATGCAAATCCACAGGGGCAGAGCTGCCAGAGACCATGGAAACCCACCTCTCACATCAGCATGACCTGGATGTGAAACATGGAGTAAAAGAAGATCATTTTGGAGCTTTACAGTTTGACTGCCCTGCTGGATTTTGGACTTACACGGGGCCTGTAGACCCTTTGCTTTCATCAATTTCTCCCATTTGGAATGGCTATATTTACCCAATGCCTGTACCCTCATTGTATCTAGGGAATAGCTAATTTGGTTTAGATTTTACAGGCTCATAGGCAGAAGGGACTTGCCATGTCTCAAGAGAGATTTTGGACTGTGAACTTTTGAGGCAATGAAGAAATTATTTAAGACTTTTGGGGACTGTAGGGAAATAATGATTGGTTTTGAAATGTGAGGACATGAGATTTGGAAGGGACTAGGGGTGGAATGATACGGTTTGGCTGTGTTCCCATCCAAATCTCATCTTGAATTCCCACATGTTGTGGGAGGCACTTGGTGGGAGGTAGCCAGATCATGGGGCAGGTCTTTCCCATGCTGTCCCCATGGTAGTGGATAAGTCTTGTGAGATATGATTATTTTAAAATGGGAGTTTTCTGCGCAAGTTCTTTCTCGCCTGCTGCCATCTGTGTAAGACGTGACTTGCTCCTTCTTACCTTTTGCCATGATTGTGAGACCTCCCCAGCCATGTGGATCTATACGTCCAATAAATCTTTTATTTTATAAATTGCCCAGTCTTGCATATGTCTTTATCAGCAGTGTTAAAACAGATACTGTATTAGTTTGTTTTCACACTGCTGTAAAGATGCTACCTGAGACTGGGTCATTTATAAAGAAAAGAGGTGTATTTGCCTCACAGTTCTGCATGACTGGGAATGCCTCAGGAAACTTACAGTCATGGCAGAAGGGGAAGCAGGCATATCTTACATGGTGTCAGGCAAAAGAGAGGAAGCAAAGAGGGGAAGAGCTCCTTATAAAACCATCAGATCTCATGAGAACTTAGTCACTATAATGAGAACAGCTTGAAGGAAACCACCTTCATGAACCAATTACCGCCGACCATGATCCTCAAGCACCTGGGGTTAGAATTTGAGAGGAGATTTTGGTGGGGTCAGAAAGCCAAGCCATATCAGGGGTATTGTCCTGCAATTTAGTTTTCTTGTAATGTCCTGCCCTAACGTTGATATCAGGGTAGGGGTTTGAAACTATGACAGAAGCTAAAGAAAGGAGCACCTAGGATTTGCTATCACTTGCCCAAACGTGAGGAAGGGTTGGGGAGAAAAAACTGGGAAGCAAGCGATATTTAAAAGTTGTCAGAAGTCAAACACTTACAAAATAAAATCAGATTGTTTAATAGAAGAAGACATAATGTTTTGATGTATCATATGTGAGCTTTTATACATGACATCATATGGAGAGCTCTCAAAAATCCTTAACTTCAGGTTGGCACGGTGGCTTATGCATGTAATTGGGAGGCTGAAAATGGTGGATCACTGAAGGTCAGGAGTTCAAGGTCAGCCTGGCTAATCTTGGGAAACCCTGTCTCTATTAAAAATACCAACATTAGCCAGATGTGGTGGCAGGCACCTATAATCTCAGCTACTCGGGAGGCTGAGGAAGGAGAATTGCTTGAACTTGGGAGGCAGAGATTACAGTGAGCCGAGATGAGGCCAATGCACTCCAGCCTGGGAGACAGAGCGAGACTCCATCTCAAAAATAAAAATAAGGATGGGTCTAGTGGCTCACACCTGTAATTCCAACATTTTGGGAGGCTGAGAAGGGCAGACAATGAGGTCAGGAGTTCGAGATCAGCCTGGCCAATATGGTGAAATCTTGTCTCTACTAAAAAACACAAAAATTAGCCAGGCATGGTGGCATATGCCTGTAGTCCCAGCTACTCAGGGGTCTGAGGCAGGAGAATCGTTTGAACCTGGGAGGTGGAGGTTGCAATGAGTAGAGATCGCACCACTGCACTCCAGCCTGGCCGACAGAGTGAGGTTCTGTCTCAAAAATAAATGAATAAATTAAATAAACAAACAAATAAATAAATACAAAAATAAATAAAAATAAAATCCTTAAGTTCAGAGTAAGAGTGAAATCATCTTTGCTGAGACTTATGTGGAATAATTGGAACAATTGAGTTATTGAATAAGCTTCTTCTGGCAACAGCACTATGGTGCTACTTACCAAATTTGATATATAATCTCATTTAATTTTATGAGGGGACTGAATTTGAGAAGTATTTATTCCATTTAATAAATAAAATTTATTCGTCTAGGACTTTCAGCCTCAAGAACTATGAATATTACTAAAAGTTTAAAGCATTAGTAGTTCTTGATAATTTGAAAACCTGAAAATGTTGTAGGTTATAGTTAAGGCAAATATTAACCATTAACTATATGGAAATATAGATAATAAACTTGAAGAAAATTAATATAGATGACAGATAAAATAAAAACATAAAGTTAAAATTATTATTTTAAAAGCTATAAAAGTTGAGTCAGAATACTTTTCCATTGTTGACTTTGCTTTATTTAGCAGGGTGTGCTTTGTTCAGTTGGTATTTGAATTGAGGTGGTATTTTCTAGATTATCAACATCTGTTGTTATTATGCTATTTAAAAGATAATGCATGACAGAGATAGAAAGCAGACTGCCAGAAAATCATTATTTATAATATTTTAAAATAAAAAGTCATCAGAAAATTATTTCACTTACTAAATTTAAATAACATTAACTTTTAGAGATTTAGAAAAATTTACTATGTTTTTGTATTTTGAATAAGCACAATACATGACTTATTGCTTTAAAAATACATGCAATTGGCCGGGCGCGGTGGCTCAAGCCTGTAATCCCAGCACTTTGGGAGGCCGAGACGGGCGGATCACGAGGTCAGGAGATCTAGA
>NW_016813547.1:164928-181957 GCF_001698545.2 Rhinopithecus bieti | reverse complement strand
TTGGTACTTCGCCAAAACTATGCCAGAAAAGAAAATAATGAGAAAATAACTTATGTTTTATTACATCATTTTTCTTATTAGGGCATGCATTATATATACCACTTTCTTTCATGTAACTGTTAATGTTCAGTAATTATAATCACTTAAATATTCCAAGTAAGGCTAATCACTTCGAAATTTTTTTTGTATCTGTTTTCTTGATTAAATAATAATTAATAAGAAAATTATGTACCTCAAAATGTTTAAGATTATTCCATTTAAATTAGGTTGGGCACAGTGGCTCACACCTATAATCCCAGCACTTTGGGAGGCTGAGGAGAGTGGGTCTGTTGAGACTAGGAGTTTGAGACCAGTCTAGGCAACATAGTGAGACCTTGTCTCTATGAAAAATACAAAAATTAGCCTGGTTTGGCAGTGTATGCCTGTGTTCTAGCTACACAGGAGGCTGGGGTGGGAGAATCACCTGAGCCTGGGGAGTTCAAGGCTGCAGTGAATTGTCATCACACCACTACACTCCAGCCTAGATGATAGAGTGAGACCTTGTCTCAAAGATAAATAAATAAATACAATAAAGGAAAAGATATTAACTTACTTTTAACAATATTGTATGTTTTATTACTACTTAATTTATGTTATGGGTTGAATGTGTATGTCCCCCTAAAATTCATGTGTTGTAGGCTCAACACTCAATATGATGGTATTAGGAGGTGGGGCCTCTGAAAGGTACTTAGGTTTAGATGAAGTCATGAAAGTGGAGCCCCCATGGAGAGATTAGTGCCTTTATACAAAAAATAGGAAGAGATGCCAGATTTCTCTCTCCACTATGTGCTGACAGAGTAAGAAGGTTGCCATCTGTAAGACAGGAAGAGAGTCCTTACCAATCCAAATCATCTTGGACTTTCAGCCCCAGAACCATGAGAAATAAATTTCTGTTGTTTAGATCACCCAGTCTATGGTGTTTTTTATAGCAGCCTGAGCTAATTGAGACAGTGATTTTCTCCCACCATCCTGAAACAACTGGTGTGACAGAATACTGAAATGCTCACTTGAAGACTGAGTTATAGCACCATCTAGTTGACAATACCTTGCAAGGTTGGTGTAAGGTTTTTCAAGAAGCACTATATGCTCTGAATTAGTTTCCAAAATTAGTAGTGTGTCTGTAAGGCTGTTTCTGCACAAAATTAACATTTGAATTGATAAACTAAACAAAGCAAATTGCCTTCCCCAATGTGGGTGGGCCTCATCCAATCCACTGAAGGCATGAATAGAACAATAGGCTGAGCAAGAGAGAATTCATTTTTCTGCCTGATGGCCTTCAAGCTGGCACCTCAGTCTTCTCCTTCCATGGACTCAAGCTGGAACTTCTCCATCATTAACTCTCCTGATTCTCAAGCCCTAGGAGTATGAATTTTGAAATATCTCAGACTTCATAATAATATGAGACAATTTCAAGTGTGTATATATAAGTACACAAAAATGTAGACATATACATACATATATATATATATATGTGTGTATGTGTATATGTGTGTATATATACACACTATGTATATACACCCTATATATACACACCCTATATATACACACCCTATATATATACACTATATATACACATATATGTACACACACACACACACATATATATATACAACCGACCGTTGAACAATGTGGGGCTTAGGGGTGTTAACACTCTGTGAAGTTGAAAATTCAAAATTCATGTATAACTTTTTACTCCCCCAAAACTTACTATTAATACCTTAGTGTTGACCAGAAGTCTTACCAATAAAATACTCAATTAACATATTTTGTATGTTATATGTACTGTGTACTGTATTCTTACAATAAAGTAAGCTACAGAAAAATATTATTAAGAAATTCGTAAGGAAGGGCAAATATAATTTCTATTTATCAAATGAAAGTGGATCACATAAAGGACTTCATCTTCATCTTCATGTTAAGTACGTTAAAGGGTGGCAGAGAATAAAGACGTAGAAGGAAGGCAGGAGAGGTAGGTACACTTGGCATAACTTTATGGAAATATATCATAAATTTTATCTAATTTTTTGCTTTTTAATTTCTCTGAAAATGTCTCCATTCTGTACCAATCCTTCACTCTTTGCTTTACTTTCAATGCCCATGACATAGAATGGTCCATATCATAAAAAAAGTTAAAACCAGTCTTGAATAATTGGGACCCTTCTACCAGATTGACTAGTGTCAATTTGTTTCCTGGTACTGCTTCTTCTATGTGTTCTTTCACATCATCTGGCATTGCTTGAGAAGCATTCATTTCCATTATGTCTTCTATTGTTAATTCCTTTGGTGCAGTGTCTGTTAGCTCTTTCAAAAATTATCAGATCAAGCCAGGTACGGTGGCTCACTCCTGTAATTCCAGCACTTTGGGAGACCGAGGGGCAGATCACCTGTGGTTGGGAGTTCAAGAACAGCTGGACCAACATGGAGAAACCCCATCTCTACTAAAACTACAAAATTAGCCGGGTGTGGTGGCACATACCTGTAATCCCAGCTACTTGGGAGGCTGAGGCAGGAGAATAGCTTAAACCCAGGGGGCGGAGGTTGCAGTTGGCGGAAATGGCATAATTGCACTCCAGCCTGGGTGACAAGAGTAAAACTCTGTCTCAAAAAAAAAAAAAAAAAGAAAATTATCAAATAATCTTTTTGCTTGCAAAAAATTCTTCACCTTTAGATCTTTCACCTTCCTTTTGCTTTAAGTTGTCATATAATGAATTTGCCTTTTCTCAATTCATCGTAGAGTCTATAGGTATGCTTTTTTATAGCAATATTGCATCCCCATAAAAAACTCATTTTAATACAAGATAAAAGTTATTTCACAAAATTATGAGATTTTTACACCTGCTAGTGTAGCTGCAGCAATAGCATCACTAATTTTCAGTTCTTTTTTTTTTTTTTACAATGGTCCTTGCGCTGGAAACATTTATCTTGAAATGGCAGCAACCATAGCTGAAGACCTCAATCTATGGTACATATCAAGCAATTACACTTTTTCTTCTAATGTCATGACCTTTTTTTTTTTTTTGCTTCTTGGGAGCACTTCCAGCATCAGTAGTGGCAGCTTCAATGGGTCCCAAGGTGTATTCAAGGTTTATGACATTTCACTAAACATTATAAATATATATATAAACCTTGAGAACTGCAAGAGATCACTTTTTACTGTGTTATACTATTTACTGGAGCGATGAACTGCTCAGCTGGAAAGAATGACCATCATAGGGTGTTTTAAGTGGATATTTGCAACACCTGAGCTCACCACAATACCACCTGGAGGTGACTATAAAATTATTACAATAGTACAGTATGTACTATAGTTTTATGCAATTATGGTGTAATACTGCATCTTTATTTTTTCTTGGTTTTTTTTTTTTTTAAATATTTGCAGGCTATGTGGTTCATCTGTGAGTTTTTTCAAATTCTTGCAAATCTCCAAAACATTTTTAAATATAATTATTTTTTAAATATACATGGACCCACATAGTTTAAACCCATATTGTTCAAGGATCAAGTATATATATAGTTGAGCCAATTTGTGTGTGTGTGTGTGTGTATGTGTGTATAGTTGACCCTTGAACAACACCTGCTATATATATATATGAAACCTGTGTTGTTTGTGTGTATAGATATACATAGTTGCTTTCAACTTTCTTGGTAGAAAATTGAAAATGTCTAATAAAAATTGTTTTTTTGTCAAGGACCAATGTTCTTTATTTAAAAAAGAAGCACTGAATAATTAAAATGTATTTCATTTTGTAAACTTTTTAAGAGATAAACATTTTGAGCATGCTTTAGTTACCAATGGTCATTACTAAACTTCAGTTATAATTAATTTGTTCATTTAGCTCTTAGAATATTTGTCACTTAAACTGAATTTCTCCACTTCCATAAAACCTAAAAGACAGAAAAACAAACATATTACTAAATAGCTTTTGGAAAAGAGGAAGAGAGGACCTTCCCTAACTTGTTTTATGAGACCTACATATGCCTAGTACCAATATCTGACCATCATATTATAATCAAAGTAAATTAGGATGTAATATCTCTCACAAACCTAGGTAGAGTTTTAACACAGTATTAGCTAAGTGAATCCAAAAATATATAAAAGATAATAATGCATCCTGAAACAGAACGATTCTTCTCAGGAATGCAAAGTTAGTTCA
The DNA here is from genome assembly GCF_001698545.2 of Rhinopithecus bieti. Classification (NCBI taxonomy): domain Eukaryota; kingdom Metazoa; phylum Chordata; class Mammalia; order Primates; family Cercopithecidae; genus Rhinopithecus; species Rhinopithecus bieti. Next base: position 177,764 of record NW_016813547.1, on the reverse strand, counting down.
ACATTCGAAATGAATTGATACAACTCTCTGCATTAAGAATATAACAAAGACATAATGTGAGATTACATCAAAAGATGCAGGAAACAATGCATTTTGCAAAATTTCAACACCGATTCATGAGAAAATTTTTCTCTAAAAATTAAAATGCACCTATTGCAATCTGATAAAGACACCTAAGTAAACCTTACCACTTTAAATTAGTTCATTGTTCAAATATACTTTCTATAAATCTATTGCTTTCTATATTTCATTTAATGTGTGCCCCCCTCAATGAATTAACATATGTAAAGTTTTGGAGCTGTGTCCCACATATTGTATGTGCTATATAATTATGTGCTTTTAGTATTTAACCCAAGGTACATGTCTCCTTTATCTTGAAGTATTTCACACAATCTTATTATGTACTGAAATATCCTTTTCAGTACAGTCACCTCCCCTACTGATACAAGTGTTGAAATAAGTCCCAACAAAACCATTCTATGCCTTCATTAATCAATTTCATTTGTGGATTTTATTATTATGGCCAAATTAATGTTGTGTGTTAGTGTTCTATTGCTCCATTGTCTTTCTTGCTTTAAGTATCTTTTAAAGAACCCATCTGGTAAAGTAAACCCCACAGAATAATTTTCCTTCTGATTAATCACAATCAAGAGATTACAACTTCATTTACATTTGCAAAAATCCCTTCATTTTTGCTCTATAACATAATCCAATCATGAAAGTTACATTCATAATATTCACATACTCCACCCAGATTTAAGGAGATTATAAAAGGCATACACACAGGAAGGGGTGGTGATCCTGGGCAGCCCATATTACCATTCTGCCTATTGTCTACTACAAACTTTACTTAAGCTGTGACCTCAAGTTCAGGCTACTCTTTATTCTACTCCAAGTCGTAGGTGTCATACCTCAGGAGCATATATTCTCCTTTGATCCAGCAATCTTTAATATGTGGCCAATAAATGTTATGGATTGTGGCTCGGGGTAGGAATTTTTGTTGTTTTTGTTAGTGTGAAAATGAAAGTTTTCTTTTCTCTCTCAGTAGAGTAGCAGTGACTGATAAAATTATAGTTCATAAAATTTATTATTTATAAAATACTAATAAATTGTCTTTATACTACATAATAGTAATATTATTTCCAGTTTTTAAAACTGATTTTGTCCTCTAACTCTCCAAACCCAATGGCTCATGAGTTTATCATTTTGCTATACTTAGATGGCAGATATATTCGTGTTCAACTATCTTCGTTACTCTATCTGTGTTATCAGTTCATGCAAAAGCATTATATGTATTTCCCAGTTAAATTTAGGCATGGATATGTGACTTGCTTTATCTAATGTGATAAGAGTGGAACTGGCATATGTTATTTTCAGACTAAAGTTTTAAAAAGTAGAGAGTGTTTTATCACATTCTCTTTTCCTTGAATCTTAAAATATAGAAGAATACATTGAAATGAAGCACCGTTTGTTATTGCAATATGTACATGTAAGACTAGTAACAAATAAATTTTCTTAAAAACCACTGAGATTTGGGGACCTGTTTGTTGTATTAGCGTAGTATAGCTCTTTTCAGCTGCTCTTCCTAGTTATTGGGCAATTTTAAGTATCATTTTTATTATATCTGTGTTTAAGTGTGTGATGTATGCAAACACTCTTAAATTACTTTCCTCTCTTAATAAGTTACTAATGAGGGAGCAGAGTGTGGAGATATGTTTTAAATGGCCATGAGGTTTAGTTGCGTATAATTGTTTACTCCATGCGAGTACTTAAGTTATATGGTAATTTCCCTAAATAAAACAGTTCTCCTCCAAATTTGCTTTGCTCTAAATCTCCTCTTCTTTAATAGGTTCTGATGTACATTGTGTATGTGTGTGAGAGAGAGAGAGAGAAAAAGAAGGGAGCATGTCAACAGAGAGATTTGGTTGTGAAATCCACATGAACTCTTCGATCATTCCTTGTTCTCGAGTAGTGCATACTTCATTTGCTTTGACCTCAGACCTTCCATCTCAACTACAATTCATTTTGATCATGTCGAGAAATTACTTCTGGCTTGTCTAGCTCCTGAGGATAGACTAGCTTCAACACAAGCACATCAATCTGCATCTTTACCAGGTTCAGCCGTGATACTTAACAGATCCATAAACAAGCTTGCACTGCACAGTAAATTCTTCTCATGTCCTTTGTGGTGAGACAGAATCCAGTCATTGTGAAGGACAGCAGCTTCATGCTCTTTCTGTCTATTGCTCTGTTATCACTGTTTAACTTTATCAAGGATAAGTCGATATTAAACATTAAAATAGGATAGTATGTAGCACTTACCCTATGATACTTTATGAAGTCATAGTAACATTTTGCTCTTTTTGTTCTCACATTTAGATTATGTAAGAAATGAATAGAATTGGCATGGAGGGGAATGTTTAATTAGTCTATAAGTTTTTCAATGTTTGTAAAATATACATCAAAACCCAGATGACTTTGTCATTTTGAAATAGAGTACCTGGCAAGTTTTGATGGACAAATATTTCAGATTTTCCATACCATTCTAGTGAAATGAAACATCAACTTTATGTTCACTCAACATTGCTCCTATTCACTAATAATCTTTCATTACATATCCCATCAGTATAACAGAAAGTGAAGTAAAACATGTGCTCATGCTTACAGAGCCTAAAAAATGATTTTAAAAGTTTTGAGTTTGACCCCAGAGTAAATCTCTTGAGTATGAGTTGTCAAAGAAAATTTGTTTAAAAATTGTTTTAAAAGACATAGAGCATACTTATTGTTCTATCTGTAGTATTTTGACAGTGATTTTAAGTGGCTGATAGTTTTCTATTTACAAAAGTTTTCAATTTATGAAATGAAATAGATTCTACATTTATTTCAAATGCAGTGCTATACATACACTGTAATCACTAATAGATTTTAATTTGCATATAATCCTGCCATTAAAACAGTATTTGTTACTCAAATTATTTCATAAGAATTAATCGAAAGCCAAATTATCACGTTTTAACTTACTTTAAATATGATAAGAATCAACACTTCTCTTCAAGAAGATAATTGAGATTTGACTGTATGTTTGGAGGCAGGGGAACTGAGCCATAGACATGTTAGTGTCCAATTATAATACTCTCAAGTAAAATAATAAAATATTGTAGGTAAATAAAACAGAAAAACAAGATTGACACTTGTTAGATGCTTGGGCTGCTGTAAGAAAATACCACATAGAGGGTGACTTAAAAAAGAGTAATGTATTTTCTTACAGTTCAGGATGATGGAAATCTAAGATCAAGGACCCAGCAGTGTTGATTTCTCCCGAGGCCCGTCTCCTTGACTTGCAGGTGGCCACCTGCTCAGTCCACCTTCCTGTGGCCTTTTCTCAGCATGTATAGCCCTGATACCTCTTTCTCTTCTTATGAAAACACCAGTATTATTGCATTACGCTCTTATGATGTCTCTTTACTTTAATTCCCTCTTTAGCAGCCTTATCTACAAATTAGTCATATCGGGGAATAGGGATTCAACATACAAATTTTGGGGGAACATAATTTAGTGCATAATAACATATTTTAAAGATATGGACCAGAAAAAGATAGTCATAAACTGGGAAAGTTAGGCAGTATAAAAGCATGTTGAAGGAGGAAGATGAAGAGGAATCCAGGAATAGTATTATTTTACACACTTTAGTTACTTTTTGTTAGAACAAGGCCTGTGTGTGTGCATATTTGTGTGCTTTGCATCCTTTTTAAATCAGAAGCGGGAGTTAAACATTTATCCATAGATTCTTCTCAGTTCATGTAGCATCAAGTTTGCTTTTAGACTGCTATTTTCTTATTAGTGGTGGGTACAAATTTGACCATCTATTATCTAGGAATTAAATTCACCTATTATTTTACTTAAGAAGATAAAATCAGTATTTATTGATATTTTCATTTTAGAATTCTTAATTTTATATTTATGATCAATACTACTTTATTTAATTTACTAAATCACTTTCCATGTGCTGTTATCAGAAACATTTTATATAAAATATGTATTGCTTGCTTTATTCGTTCACTTGATTTGTATAAAAGGTGTCAATGGAATTAAACTATGTAAATGAGGTTGAAACAAGTAGTCAGTAAGTGATATTGAATCAAGCAGTTCGATATCTATAGTGAAAAAAGGAAACCTGACACCTATTTTACAACATTCAATGAAATTGACACAACTGTGAAAAGAAAAAACAATCTAAAGTCTTGAGGAAAATACAGAAAGTTATCTACATGATGTTACAATAGACAAAGATCTTTAATACAGGAGTCAAAAACACTAAAGCATTCCAAAAAAGAAAAATAACAAATTGGCTTTTATTCTAACTAGGATTTCCTGTCCTTCCAGAGACATCATATAGAAAGTGAAAACACCAAGAAATAGAAAAATTATTTGCTGTATATACATTTTTGAAGGACTCATATCCAAACATAAAAGGACATCTACAAATAAAAAAGAAAATAATAATAATAACAGTGGGAAAGAGCTTTTGCAAAGAGCTCTCAGGAGAAGGGCTATTTTATTATTTAATAAGTATAATAAAAGGAAGCTAACTTCACTATTTGTGGGGAAATTATACATTAAAAATACAAAAAAATGTATTATTATACAGCCACCAGAGTAACTATAATTAAGACTGCAAATGCCAAATGTGGGTAATATAGGAGCAACTCAAGCCCTCATACACTGCTAGTAGACGTATAAAACCCTTTTGGACAACTGGCCGTTTCTCCTGTATATGTAAGAGAAATGAGTCCACACAAAACCAAGAATATTCACAACAGATTTATTTATAATAGTTAAAATCTTGAAAAAACCAATTGTCTAGCAAATAGAGGATGAATAAATTGGAATAAATATTATGAGGGAATACTACAGAACAATACAAAAGAATAAACTCCTGGATATTTACATAAATGAACCTCACAGACATAATTACTGAATGAGATAAGCCCAAGACAGAAAAAAAAGTTTGTTCTATATCATTCCAGGTATAGGAAATTTGAGAATAGTCAAGACTGATAGATGATGAGATAATCCAGGATAGTAGTTAGCTCTAGGTGGCAAGAAAGTATCTTACTGGGTGCTGGGATTGTCCTACCTCATGATTTGGGTATACATGGGACATACAACATGCAAACACAATCATGTTATACAAGTATATTTAATTATTTTCAGTCACTTTACTACATGTATCTTTACCCTTGATTCTGAAAAGGAAGTAAATACTCACACATGTGGCAAATATATCTCAGGCAACTGCTATTAATTGACACTCATTTCTTTCTAAAAAATGCAATATTCACAAGAGAACATAGCTCACCATCACCAATATCAGAAAAAAAAAGTAATTATTCTTGTCCCTAACCACTAGATATAAAAACGACAGATTTGGCATGTTGTTAATTATTTATTTAAAGGTGATCTTATGCAATAGAAAAGGTATTATTTGTAGTCTCCTAGAGAATGTTACTATGCAAATGCTGGCCAAAAGGCAGACAAGTATGTCAACAATAATTACCAAGTAAACAAAATAATATGTCTACAAACACATTTAAATACTAACAAGCAGCCAGATGATCTAGAACCTTAAGTAATTATGCAATTTGAAAGCTATGTTCAAAGAAAAATACAGAGTTTAAGAAAGTCTAGTTCATTATCAGAAAATAACCTACTGAGGAGACAACAGTAGTTTTAAACATTTCTGTTTCAGGTTTTGAGATAATCAATCATTAATATAGGGGGTTCTCAGAGAGTTTTTGTTCCATGTGAGATTCCTATTTCTTATACAGTGAGTACTGTATTGTAATTGAAAAGAAATAAACAAACTTTAATATGGAAATTAAAATAACACATGGTGAACTTGGTTGCAAATATGTTTTCTATTTAGTCATTGGGCATGTTTTGGCTAATACTTCTCAATTAAAGGAGCTGAATTTCTCCAGGTTTGCAGGTTTCATCGAATAAATTCTTCCCCATTATCCAAAACTTCCAGGGTGTTACTGGTAAGTACCCTATCCTTCTAAAATTCCAAAATCAACATATATTTGTCTCCACATTTCTTTTTTTTCTTATGGTCTCATCCAATCTCAAAGGAACCAAAAGCATAATTATTTACTTACAAACTTTTTAAAATAAGGAAACTGAAGCTCACAGAAATGAAAGTTATGTTCAGGATTATACAGTTAATAGGAAGTAGAGGCAAAACATTTTGTATACATTTAAGGAGTACAAGTACAATTTTGTCACATGGATATGTTGGGTAGTGGTGAAATGTGAGCCTTTAGTGTAGCCATCACTGAATAATGTACAATGTATCTATGAAGTAATTGTTTATCCCTCTGCCCCCTCCCACTTTCCCACCCTTCTTAGCCTCCTGTGTCTATTATTCCACACTCTATGCCAATGTGTACACATTATTTAGTTTCCACTTATAAGTGAGAACATGCCCGTATTTGACTTTCTGTTTCTGAGTTGTTTCACTTAAGATAATGGCCTCCAGTTCCATCCATGTTGCTGGCAAGACATTAAGAAGTTTAGATTATATATTCAGAAACTATATTTTATGAGAATTAGAAAATATTTTTGTTACATTTTCTCCACAATCCTTATACAATTTTAAAATATGACCTTAAATATAAATTTTTAACATCAATCTGTGTATTGGCTTTCACCCTTTAGAGTAAAATAATTGATTTAGGGTCAAAAGTCACCGATGGGATAAGACTGAGACTTTTCACTTGAATTTTTAACTTACTGTCTCATTTATTGTGATCATCTACCATGAAAGATATTCAATTTGTACTTGAAGTACTAACGATAACCCCTGAAAGATGCTGTTATAATTTAAGCCAGTGTTTTAATATTCATAAATGGAATAAGTGATGCTTTGTATGTAGCAAGAGTGGAAAGGCACCTTCACTGTGAAGGACCTTACATATTGTCTCAAACTGCATTATTCAAGAGACAAAACTATAAATCATACAGAGAAAGGCTAATGTAACTTACCAATCCATATTCTTTTTGTGCACTTGACTTAACCACATTAAGAGTGATTCCGAGATTCAGAGAATTTAATATCTAGTGTATCAATTAATTAAAAAGTATAATCTAATGATGACAAATAAATAAGAAACATAAAAAGGATAAATACAGTGTTATTTTGAGTACAGTGACATAGTTTAGAAAAAATAGCACAAATGAAAAGAATTATAGATCTTTTACCATTCCATAATCATGAAATTGTGGTAAGTACTTAAGTGTGACTTTACAAAATCTTCTTTTATAAAATTATTGATACCAATAAAATAATAAATAGCAATAATGTTTGATTTATGTCTAAATCAAAGAAAAAACTATATTCCCCATTTAAAATTATAGTTAATTATTAACACATGTACCATTTTCCATGTTTTTATGTTTTATTATCTCACGATGAAATAACCATTTTACATATAATGAAAAACAACATACAGGCATCGAAAGCACTGAGGCCTTAGTGAGAAAACATTTGTTAATTTTACTTTATTGTTATAATTTTATCCCAGAAAGCTAAAACATTAAATTAAGAAAAACATATTTTTAACTAAACGTAGCAGCCAGAGCACCCATGCACCTGGATCAGCACCTAAGCTGTACAACCTTTCCTGTGAAGAGATTATGGTGAAACAGTGCCCTCTTTGCTTCACACTCAGGCAGATATTTAGGTATTCTGAGCACCCACTTGCCTGAATCAGCATCCTGAGCTGTCCCACCGTTCCTGTGCAGAGACAGCGGTACAGCAGGGCTCTCTGCACTCCATACCCAGGCAGATTTCCATGTACCTGAAATACCTACTGTCCTGGATTTGAAGCCTGGGCCACCTCACTCTGCCCAGACAGAGAACCTGAGGCTCTGGAAGTTTCCCAGCTCCATGCCTACATACAATTTTGGTCCCTCAGTGACCACCATTGGACTGTCCCTCAGCACCAGTGCCTGTACCTGCCCTCAGGAGACCTGTAGGTGGGCTTGTCCAAGCTGGTCCCTCTCATTTTGTCCCCCACCCATGCTAGACTGAGCAGGGAGCTCAGACCACTCCATGGATCAGTCTACTGCCCGAGGTAACAGAGATCTTCTCCCAATAAACAAGCTTCTCCTACCATGTTAGTTTCAGCTGGCTCTTACTCATGAAAGTCATCTACTGGCTTATAGATCCAACTGCACAGCCCAATATAAAATTTGCTGAAAGTGCATAGGACAATAGAAGCAAAATCAAAAGCCCCTACTCAACATTCCCTATAGTCCCAACCCCTAGGGGGAGAGGGAAAGGAAACAAGAAAAAAATAATAATCATATTACAAGGAAAGAAATAAAAAGGAAAAAATCCTACCAATAGGAAAATAATTACAAACATTAGGAATGCCATTATCTCTATATGAAATGGAACCAGTGCACATATTTCAGCACCATAAAGCATTTGAAGGTAGTGATATTACCAAAGGATTACACTAGCTCTCCAGCAATGGTCCTTAACCAAAATGAAAACTCAGAAATGACAGGTAAATAATTCAAAGCATGGATTGCAAGAAAACTCAATGAGATCCAAGATAAGGTTGAAAATCAACACAAACTTCTAAATCAATTCAGGAAATGAAAAGAAGAGATAAACATCTTTAAAAATATTAGAGCTTCTGGAATTGAAAAACTCACTTAAGGAATTTCAAAATACTATTGAAAGCTTTATCAATAGACTAGACCATAATGAAGAAAGAATTTCAAATCCTGAAGGTCTGTCTTTCAAACAAACCCAGTCAGCCAAAGATTAAAAAAAACAAAACAAAAAAAGAAAATAAGAAAAATGTACAAATTCTTCAAGAAGTGTGGGATTCTGTAAACAAACCTTTGAATTATTGGCATTCTTGAAAGAAAAAGAGAAAAAGTAATTAACATGGAAACATCCTTGAATAAATAATTCAAGAAAATTCCCCTTATCTTGGTAGAGAGGTAGACATCAGTTACAATAAATCCAGAGTACATATACATGATGCTATGCAAAACTATCATCACAAAGGCATATAGTCACCAAACTGTCCAAGGTTAACACCAAATAAAAAATTTTACAGACAGCTAGAGAAAATGGCCAGATCATGTACATAGGGAATCCTATCAGGCTAATGTGGACTTCTCAGCAGAAAACTTAAAACCGGTAGAGATTAGGGACCTATTTTTAGTATCCATAAGGAAAAGACATTCCAACTAAGAATTTCATATTACTCCAAACTAAGCTTCTTAAGCAAAGGGGAAACAAAAACTCTTCCAGACAATCAAGCACTAAAGAAATTCATTACCAGTAGACAAGTCTTACAAGAGATTCTTAAGAGAGTTCTAAACATGAAAATTAAAGAAGAAAAAATGCTATCCACAAAAACAAACATAAATACATAGCTCACAGACCCTATAATGCAACCACAGAATAGAAACTACAAGACAACTAGCTAACAACTTCATGATAGGATCAAAGCCTCATATATCAATATTAAACTTAAATGTACACAGCCAAAATGCTCCACTTTTAAAAGCACAGACTTCCAAATTGGATTAAAAAAACAAGACCCTTCCATTGGCTGTCTTCAAGAGACCATCTCACACTAAATAACATTCATAAGCTGAAAGTAAAGGGTTGGACAAAGATCTAGCACACAAATGAAAAAGAAAAATGAGTATGGGTAGCTATTCTCATATCAGATAAAACCAACTTTAAGCCAACAACAGTAAAAAAGAACAAAGAAAGGCATCACATACTGATAATTCAATTCAACAAGAAATCTTAACTATCCTAAATATATATGTGCCCAACATAGAAGCACCCATATTCATGAAACAACTACCCCTAGACATACAAAAAGGCTTATACAGCCACACATTAACAGTAGGGGATAGCAACACCCCACTTGCAATATTAGATCATCAAGGTGGAAAACTGACAAAGAAATTCTAGATTTAAATTTGACACTTGACCTATTAGACCTAATAGACATCTACAGAACATTCCACTCATCAATCACAGAATATACATGCTTCTCATTTGTACACAGAACATATTTCAAGATCGACCACATGCTCAGACATAAAGCAAGTCTCAATACATTCAGAAAAACGGAAGTTATACCAACCATACTCTCAGACCACAGTGGAATAAAAATAGACATCAATACCTGGAAATTTTCTCAAAACCACAAAATTACATGGAAATTAAACAACTTGCTCCTGAATGACATTTGAGTAAACAACAAAATTAAGGCATATATTTTAAAATATTTAAAATAAATGAAAACAGAGACACAATACACCAAAATCTCTTGACTGCATATAGTAAATGTAATGTTAAGTGGAAAGTTTATATCGCTAAATAGCTACCTGAACAAGTTATAAATATATCAGATTAACTATCTAACATCATTATCTAGAGGAACCAGAAAAACAGGAACAAACAAACCCCAAAGCTAGCAGAACAAAATAAATAACAAAATGGGAGAAGAACTGCAAGAAACTGAGACCCAAAATCTATTCTAAAACAAAAACAGTTGTTTCATTGAAAAGATAAACAAGATTAATAGATCACTAGCTAGATAAAGAAAGAAAGAGAGAAAAGATCTAAATAACCAAAATCAGAAATGACAAAGGTCACATTATAACCAATTCCATAGAAATACAAAAGATCCTCAGACACTATTATGAACACCTTTATGTACAGAAACTAGTAAATCTGGAGGAAGTAGATAAATTCCTGAAAACACACATCTTCTCGAGATTGAATCAGGAAATTGAAACAAGGAACAGGCCAATAATGAGTTCTGCTATTGATTCAGTAATAGAAGAACACCTACCAAGCTACCAATCCCAAAGGAAAAAAAATAACAAGGAATTGGACCAGATGAATTCATAGCCAAATTCTACCAGATGTGCAAGTAAGAGCTGGTACCAACTCTGCTGAAACTGTTCTAAAACATTGAGAAGGAGACACTGCTTCTTAACTCATTCTACAATGCTAGTATACCATCCTGACACCAAAATCTGAAAAAAAATCAAAAAGAAAAAATAATAATTACAGACCAATATTCCTGATGAAGACAGATGCAAAACTAAATAAATAAATAAATAAATAAATAAATAAAAGAAAACACTAGCAAACTGAATCTAGCAGCACATCTAAAAGTTAATTCACCACAGTCAAGTAGCTTTCATTCCTAGGATTCAAGTTGCTTCATCATATGCAAATTAATAAATGTGGTTCACCACATAAGCAGAATTGAAAAGAAAAACTACATGACAATCTCAACAAATGCAATAAAAGCATTATATAAAATACAGCACACCTAGAAGGAATATACCTCAAAATAGTAAGAGCCATCTATAACAAACCCAAAGCCAACATAATAGTGAATGGGCATAAGCTGGAATCATTTCCCTTGAGAAATGGAACCAACCAGGGAGGCCCACTCTCACCCCTCTTACTCAACATAGTAGTGGGAGTCCTAGCCACAGTAATCAGCCTGGAAAAAAATAAAAGGCATTCAAATAGGAAAAGAGAAAGTCAAATTATTTCTTATTACTGATAATATTATTCTTTACCTAGGAAACCCTAAAAACTCCATGAAAAGGCTTCCATACCCATAAAACAACTTCAGTTAAGTTTCAGCATACAAAATAAATTTTAAAAAATCAGTAGCATTTCTATACACTGATAATGTTCAAACTGAGAGTCAAATCAAGAACACAATTCTATTTTCAATAGTCACAAAAATAATAAAATAACTAGAAATATAGCTATACAAGGAGGTGAAAAATCTCTACAAGGAAAGTATAACTTGTGGAAAGAATAACATGACAAAAATGAATAGCAAAATAACCATGCTCATGCATCAGAAGAATCAATATCATTAAAATGTTCACACTTCCGAAAGCAATCTACAAATTCAATGTTACTGCTATCAAATTACCAAAGTCATTCTTCACAGAATTAGAAAAAATACTCAAAAATTCATATGAAAGCAAAAGAGCCCAAATAGTCAAAACAATTCTAAGCAAAAATAACAAAGCCAGAGGCATCAAATTAAGTGACTTCAAACTATACTATAAAGCTACAGTAACCAAAACACCATGGTAGTGGTACAAAAATACATATACTCCAATGAAACAGAATAGAGAACCCAGAAACAAAACCACAAACCTTCAGCCATCTGATCTTCTATAAAGTTGACAAAAATAAGCACTGAAGAAAGGACTGTCTATTCAATAAATGTTGCTGTGATTACTGGCTGACTACATGCCAAAGAATGAAACTGGGTTCCAACCTTTTACCATATACAAAAGTTAACTCCAGATGTCTAAACATTTAAATGTAAGACTTCAAACTGGCCGGGCGCAGTGGCTCACACCTGTAATCCCAGCACTTTGGGAGGCCAAGACGGGTGGATCACGAGGTCAGGAGATCGAGACTATCCTGGCTAACCTGGTGAAACCGTCTCTATTAAAAATACAAAAATTAGCCGGGCGCAGTGGCAGGCGCCTGTAGTGCCAGCTACACTGGAGGCTGAGGCAGGAGAATGGTGGTGTGAACCTGGGAGGCGGCGCTTGCAATGAGTGGAGATCGCGCCACTGCACTGCAGCCTGGGACACAGAGCGAGACTCCGTGTCAAAAAAATAAAAATAAAAAAATAAAAATAAAAAATAAATAAATAAATAAATAAATAAATAAATAGATAGATAAAAAAAGTGATCTCCCAGTTCAAGTAGGGATTCAAAAAAAAAAAAAAAAAAGA
>NW_016813547.1:159899-163627 GCF_001698545.2 Rhinopithecus bieti | reverse complement strand
TCCTCTTTGACAATTACGATTAGCATTCACAACTTGTGTATTGAAAAGCCTATATTGTATGTTTTTCCATTGCAAATCTGAATTCAGATGATGTGAAAATCCATATTATTTAAATATTCTTAAACTTGACAAAATTTAAGAGTTCAGTGTGTTTTACTCTAATTTAAAATATGACTGTTGTTATTGAAAATGACCAATAATCTTTACGAAAATAAATTTAGCTAAAAAGTCTCTGTTGTGTCACTGCTTATGATGGTTAACACTAATTGTAAGTAAAAGCTTGAAAAATAACTGAATTGAATTTAAAAATAAGGATTAAAATTGGATTTCTGAACTTTAAATTATTTAGGCACTTTTTAATGTCAATTGAAGTTATTGGATTGTAACTGCTAGTGATTGGAATATCTTAATTCCAGCCATAAAATTTTATAATTTATTCAGAAATTTGTGACAAAAATAGATTTCAAATGGTCTTTGAAAATAAAATAAATAATAGACAAATACAGTAATTACCATAAATATACATACTCTTAAAATATATTTTATTAATACCCTAGCACAAACTATTTGCCATCAATAAGCCATATTTATAGTAAGATACTCTTTGTTTTACATTTTAAATATATATACATAGCATCATTTCTTCATTTATTTAGTCTTTATCAGAAAATAATTAACGACTAGAGTAAAATTTCAGAAAAGCTAACACTTTAAAAACAGATAATTTTGTTATGGTTGCAAAACTATGCTCTTTAATGCATCATTTTAGGTTTGGGCATTTCAACCTGTTACAAGAATCTTTTCTTAATTGGGTTCATCTCTTTAAATTCAATTTGTCTCCACCTAAGAGCTACTTTTCTTGAAATATAACATAATTTACCTGCATAGTAGACATAATGCCTGCTAATATTTTACCTCCCACTTAAATATTTGCCATATGAAATTAAATTTTCTTTTATTAGTTTGGAAAAAAAGCATTATAAATAAATTTTATGTTGAGTTGGTAAGAAAAAGATACATAATATAGTGCCTAATATAATATTTTGTTTCCTTTCATATTTTAAAATGTAGTTAACCTCTCCATTAAGTTACTGAAAATCACCTGATTCACTTTGGTTCTTGTTTTCACTTTTCAATATGCAGAGCAAAACTGAGTACCCACAAGAAAATCAAAATTAGAACTATCAAAAGCATTTGCTGCTAGGAAATTATGCAATTTGTGAGAAATAGTGAAGTAGAAAATCATTGTTTTAATTATACATTAATTTCTGCCATATGATTTCAAAAAGCAAGTGCATATTTTATATCAAATACAAACCATGTAAGATGCCAATCCTCAAATATCTGGAATTCAGAAGACTATGGCTTATAGATATAAGCTACGATAAACACATTTAAAATAAAATGAACAGAATAATATTTGATTGGCATAAATGCTAAGAAAAAGTAAACTGAAAAATATTCCAGAGAATTCTACGGTTAAAAATGATCTTTGAGGCTGGGCGCGGTGGCTCAAGCCTGTAATCCCAGCACTTTGGGAGGCCGAGACGGGAGGATCACGAGGTCAGGAGATCGAGACTATCCTGGCTAACACGGTGAAACCCCGTCTCTACTAAAAAATAAAAAAAAAAAAAAACTAGCCAGACGTCGTGGCGGGCGCCTGTAGTCCCAGCTACTCGGGACGCTGAGGCAGGAGAATGGTGTGAACCCGGGAGGCGGAGCTTGCAGTGAGCCGAGATCGGGCCACTGCACTCCAGCCTGGGCGACAGAGCGAGACTCTGTCTCAAAAAAAAAAAAAAAAAAAAAAAAGAAAAAAAAAAAAAAAAAAAAAAAAAAAAAAAAAAAAAAAAAAAAAAAAAAAATTGAAAAGGTGTAATTGAATAGATATGTGAAAAAAATGAGTCAGCCTCAGGGACACATGGTCGCAGGGGAAAACACAGGTTTAAAGTAGAATAATAAAACCATGGACCAGCCTGACCAACATGGAGAAACCCCATCTGTACTAAAAATAATACAAAAATTAACCAGGCATGGTGGCACATGCCTGTAATCCTGGCTACTCAGGAGGCTGAGGCAGGAGAATCTCTTGAACCCGGGAGGCAGAGGTTGCAGTGAGCCGAGATCGCGCCATCGCACTCCAGCCTGGGCAGCAGGTGTGAAACTCTGTCAAACAAACAAACAAACAAAACAAAACAAAAAAAAAAATAGCCATAGCAAAAGGCAAAATGAAAATGAAGACACAGAAGTAAACCAGATTGAATTCTGTCTTGCACGCAATGCTAACAATTATTTTGTATAGGGATTCTAATGGGATTCTAATTTTAATGGGAATTTATTGCAGCATGTAAGCAGAATGATATGTAATACATGTATTTAAAACACAAAGGTATCCTCAGTAAAAAATTTAAAAACTGTTGGAGGAATAAAAGTTGCACATGGATGCGTGGCAGATTATTTTGTGATCATTATAGGTTATAGCAGCTTGAAGAAAATTGAAAGTGTAGATTTTCTTTCTTCATGGGTCCTCTACATATGTTGTTTAATTAATTATGATTTTTATGTCTTGGATGCTGTTCATAGAAGGTTGTCCAATTTCTGGATGGTGACTGATATGGTTTGGGTCTGTATTCCAATCCAAATTTCAGGTTGAATTGTAATCTCCATTGTTGGGGTGAAAGGTGATGGATCATGGAGGGAGATTTCTCCCTTGTTCTTTCTGTGATAGCTGGTGAGTTCTCACAAGATCTGGTTGCCTCAAAGTATGTAGCACTTCCCCTTTTACTCCCTTTCCCCTGCTCTGGCCAAGTAAAGACAGCGCCTGCTTCCCATTCACCTTCTGCCATGATTGTAAGTTTCCTGAGGCCTCCCCAGCCATGCTTCCTGTACAGCCTGTGGAACTGTGAGACAATTAAACCTCTTTCCTTCGTAAGTTACTCAGTCTCTCAGGTGTATCTTACAGCATTGTAGGAATATCATAATATAGTGACCTTGAATTGCCACACAAAATCTCATTCTAGTAAGGGCATTTAATTATTATACTCATAACAGTTGTGAAAAAACTCACACATCTAACTCCATATCCCACTAACATCTCTAGATAAAACAAAAATGTCTAAGTTCAGAGCTGCTTTCCAGACAATTAAAGAACTACCATGAAATATAATAATTTTTTATCTAAGATTTCCTGAGAGAGAGATGACATATAGTAAATAGTTCCAAATGACATAAACCTAATTAGAAAAATAGAAGGAAGAATTTGAAAACCCATATCAGATGAGCCAAGGGACATACAGTGAAATAACACAATGGGAAGTAATCCCAGAGCTGGAGATAGGTAATAATGAAAAGTAGCCTCAATGCCAAGCTTAAAGAGATTGAAAATGGCTTCCAAGATAGAGACTACATTCGTTATGCCATGTTTTGTGTTTATAGCTGATTGGCTAAAATTTAAAAATAGAAGAAAAAATGCAAGTGCAAATGAGAAAGACTTTTTTTTTTTCAGGAATTAGTCTTTCTTGATTAAATTAAATATTTAAGCCTGTAGTCATTTATGATATATATCATAAGAATGGTAAAACTGTTTGAAGGTATAAAGTTTTGGAGGAAATATATGAAATATTTAGTGTTCTACAGGCCCTTGAAAGATTTTTATCTCAATTCTATTTATACATTAGTGATTTAACAATTCCCACTAATTGAAAAGAAAAACAATTGATATATCAATATAT